>NC_088306.1:7848118-8148118 GCF_032854445.1 Liolophura sinensis
GCCAAATAGAGGCGAAACAAGGTTGCGTTGGCTGACCGACCTCTGTTGCTATCACCGACGTTGAGTGGTACAGCTTGGTTTTCCACTGCATGTTTATGTCAATAAACTCATACGGCTGCTTATAGAGGTTTTCTGATTGTGTATCAAGGAAGGAACTCCGAACTTACATGCATTTGTTTCCAAAACAACGAAATATAATGATTGGCTGAAAATCCCGTGGCGGATATTTGCGCGGCGCAAAGTCAATGGCCATCGAAACAGCAGGCTTCTGAACACGTTCACATATCCAGCCGAGGAAGCGGGATTACAAAGCCTTTAGCAGAGTATCAACCTTTCTCGCAGCAAGATGCCAATATCGTATACAAGTGCACTCTGTACTCGGTAAAAGTCTATGTGTCAGACGCTTCATCTGATAAACTGGGTGGTGTATACCAGACCTTTCGCCTTCGTTCACCAGTAAGAATGACAACTGCCCTATAAGCGAAATATAATATTATACATAATGTACAAGCAAATCAACTAGTTAGTCATGGGAGAAGGAAGTAAAAGTTTTCTGAATCACTAACACATTCTCCTCACCATATGTGTGGCAATCTTTAAAACACCTTTTTCTGTGAAATTTAGAGAACAGATTGATAATTTGCATTTTATGTTTTTGCCCGTGTGTAAGCTGTGGTGTGCCGGATAAAAGCTCCTTCCCACATCTGACAACGTCTTTTGACAATTTTCATTCCTCGAATTTGGCGAGTGGATACGACAAATAGCATGGTGCAAATGAGGCTTTGGCCTTGTGAACCACGCGTCTAGTAATGACCTCCACGCAACACCCTCGACCACCACACACCATACTTGAGTCTTAACTCAGCTTGTATATAATCAGGAACAAAAGTGTAACCCAAGAAACAAACACCAGAGTGAAACACGACGCTTTGTACAAAATAATTAGTGCAAATGAAACCCCGAAGAAATAATGGAAATCTGACGCGTCTGTCCCTCGTAACACACATTCGTATACCAAGTCAAGTTCCAAATACGACATTTAACACAAACCAACAAAGAGCTAAGACAGTATATAAAGTACGAAATGAAAAGCATAACTTGCAAAGGAAAGCAGTCAAATGTTTTCGATCATGATGGAAAGACTCGAGAAATATAGGCGAATCTATGATTTATTTATTTCCTTAATTGGTGCTTTATGCTTTACTTTTCACTTATACCACGGCCACCAGTATTATGGTAAAACGGGGAAGAGCCCGAGGGAAACAACGACAGGCCTTCCTACGATTGGCGCGGGAAGAAACCAGCATGAACTGGACTTGAACTAAGGTCTAATAAAGGAAGTCTGTATTCAAATCGTGTACCAAGCAAGTACATACGTTGTCGATAATAAAAATATGTATCTCAGTTGCTCTTTGATTTTAACTGTTCACAAATACGCCTTGACGATTTAATTAATCCCGGGGCGTATGAACAAAAATCAGCACCCTGCAAGGACCCTACCCTAGAGTGTTCAGTTTTATTTTCTTTGACAGCCTGCCATTTTTGGTGTACAGGTGTGTGCTTGGTATCAAAATATTGGCAATTCGCTCAACCTTGAGCTGGTACAAGTTTTAATGGTGGTAATTTGAAATTCTGGGCGGGAGGACACAAGGGGACAGGTGGGGATGAATCTGCAAATGACGTCTCCTTGGCGTTGCTGGACATCCCTAGATCTGATGGCATCGAAAGGTTCAGATTTTGACAGCCTGTGTCAAAGTTTTCATGGCTGCTTTCTACCAGGCTTGCAAGATGTGCACGGAATGTTTGGAACAGGGTTACAGCACTAAACGTTAACATTGTCTCTTGTGGAAAATTAATCGGAGTATAAGACCAGTATCGCACCACACACGCGCGTCCACTACTGTTATTACAATACCCACATAAATCAAGAGAAAACTAGTTGACCCATGTTCTAGGGACGTAAAATCGTAAAGAGGACTGTCGTATAAGTTTGTTGCTGGAACTAACTAAAAAACTGCTCTGGCACCTTTTTCATCAGTCAGTGTACATTATAAGTCTATCCGAGACACAAGGGACAATCAAACGCTAAAATACTTTGCTATGGTTGCGTGCATGAAATGTGTTTATTTGCAAATCAAAAAATAACAATTGTCCCCATTACTTACCACATTAATTAGCTATCAGGTAAAGTTTGCAGCCATCCGTGTGATATCAACTAACAAAAGAACGCTAAGGGGATCAGTTTACACGTAACACCCAATCAAAATCTGTACCATTTGCCATTGATCGTGCAGCCCCTCACTGAGTCTGCTTTGGTGGCCTAATGGTTAGAGCATTGCATGGACGTCGGGAGACCTGGAATCAAACCCTGGTCTGGTCATATCAAAAACTTGGTAAACATGGTACTAGTTGCTGTTTCGCTTGGCGCTCATAACATAGAGCAAAGGAGCTGGACTACTTGGCCCTGTCAGTATAATTCGACTCCGTAAGGTGTCATGTTTGGTGTCTTCGATACGATGACTCCTCGTCGTCAGTGCTAGGGTACATTTTGTGCCAGTAGTATTTCTCTACTTTGCTTGGGATAAAATGGATTTTATTCTTGCAATGGTTTTTAGTGTCACAGATGTTAGTATGATCCTTGCTCCATATGCTTACTCAGTTTACTTTCAAAAATAAGTCAAACTCTTGACCAAACCACCTGCAATGTGATTTTGGTCTACGACATTTGAGTAAGATTTTTACAAGTAGGACTTTGTATACAATGCTCTGTTTGACTAAAATGCATTAAAAGCGACGTAAAGCGGAAAAGAAAAACTCAGAGAAAGCTGTTATGGAACAGTGTATATGAGTGTGTATGACAAACAAAATAAGAAGCATGTTCAAGTTAGACGTAGTTACAAATACGAACAATTTCCTCACTGTAAAAGTGCCACACCTCGAGGTATAATTTTATGATGGTTTAAACTTGGCGACAGGAGATGCTTGTCCATACGCTGGACATAAACCGCAATACATATCATCAATATCAAATGGCATATTACATAATATAACAATATTTTTCTTTACTCCATTTATTGTGGTTTAATCGTCCTGTGTTACAAAAGTCTTTTCGCTATGGCCTGTTCTCTCCGGCCATACGTGAGAAGGTTTTCCAGCAGCCTGCGGATGGTCGTGGGTTTCCCCATGGCTGTTCCCGGTTTTCTTCCTACCATAATTCTGGCCGCCGTCGTATAAGTGAATTATTCTTGAGTACGGCGTAAAACGCCAAACAACGAAATAAATCAATCAATCGTTCTGGTCTAAACCGGTAGATGCGAGAACAAGCTGAATGTGAGAAGAATTTAGATGATGCCTTCGTTTTAGTGTCAGTATTTACAGCCAATAATTACCAGGTTAGAATGGGTCAGTTTGGTACTGATTGGCTGATGTTACTTGTATCGTTACTCTCTGAGTCAGTAACATGACAACTAATGGAGATAGGAGACGCGGACCAAGATTATCCCTCTCGACGAATCTACGTTTCCTTGAATGTACCGATATCCACTCATTAGCGTTTTCCTTTGATTTCAAAACACGAACCCGATCAACTGACGTAAAACGAGAAACGCTGGTCTTTATTTCTGTACAACTAGCGAGCAGCTGCACGCGAACACGGGCTCCAGTCAGCTTCCTACTCATAGGAAGGGGACATAATAGGTGAGTATACTTGGTAGAGTCACATACGCAGAGTCTTAATGAGGACGATGCATTGCACAATGAATCCGATATTTGCGACCATTTCTAAGGAACTACATTTATGAACATCTAATAAAGAGCAAGCACGGGAGCGTAGCTGAAACTGAGCACTTCCTGTTTTAATTACCTCGGGATAAATCAGTTTTCCTCTAAAGTCGTCCGGAACGAACACTGCAGGTTATAATGAGCAGATATTGGGAAGTGAATCTGGTCATCGGATTACCAATTTCCAGTATACGTCCATCATTCATCAATCATCTATAGCAAGCTATCTACTCGTTTGGATACTGAAATATTAGACGGATACCGGATGAGAAATGGTAGCCAAAGCAGTGATGCATACGTAAGTCTGTAGATATTCAGCGAAAATGAAACACAACTCGCACAATGACATCTGTCCAGCTGTATACTTCTCATTGCAGTTCCTTCGTGTTTGCTGCCGTCGTGTAATTACATACATGGACTGGACGGAATTATACAGCAGGAAGCCCTGATCTTGCGTCGCTACTGTCGCTACCGTAACTACCGTCGCCTTTTGTTAGAACTTTCACCCCAACACATCTTTACATACAGACAAACTCATCTTGGCTAAAAGGACACAGAAAAAGCGTTTACTGTACCAATGACGGGAAGGTAACTCCTTCGTTCGCATTAGGAGCCCATGTATATTCTGAAATTCGGCGACTGTTATCTGATCCTGATTAGTCAGTCTGAAATTCTGTGTTCCTGTGAAAAGAAGCTTACTTTCATACCGCGATAACACAAGCGCAAGCCAGCCCAGCTTCTCTCTGGCTGAAGATTCGTTTGGCTGACCTGAACATTACCCAACCCGTTCTTGTTCGCTAAATTGTTCGTCATATGAGATTTGACGTATATATTCTGAAGATGGCGTAAGTGTATGTCGAAATATAGATTTACAGAAATGAAAGCTTTCGCTTTCTTTACAAGTGCACTTATACCTCGTTAACAGAACCGCGATGGCAGAGTGATAATTAGCATATGGTCACACATAACCGGCGAAATATGGCCTCTTGCCAGTTTACCATTCATGCGTTTTGTTCTAAACGCATTAACGTGTAAATGCTCACATAGTAGTAAATTAGCACCATGGCTTCAGCAGAATTAGGTCAAGAGAAATGTAGCGACGTTACTTGCAACACAATTAGTACAGGTTACGTGAATACAATATAAAGGAATTCATGGTAGCACAGGATTGGGAGCAAGAAGTAAAGTATTAGCTATAAAAATTACTCTAGAATCTAAAGATGGACTTGTCACCTCCATCGAGAATCGTATGCATGGGAGCGATACACGAATCTCTCAGAGGCCCCGTTTTCGACCATACGAATGGGCACATCCTGAACTGCATAACTATTTTATCACACGCCTTACGGATCACTGCCCATATTTTATCGGCTGGGGAAATAAATCCATCTCCGTCAATTGCAGAAGACGACTAGCCAGAAAAGCCAGTTGCGGTTAATAGCATCAATGATGCAGAGCGTTCAGCGAGCATATGTCTAAAACTATCATGGATTTAACACCTGAAGCATATCAGTGGTATCATTTGTTAAATGGAGCATTTGCGTAAGTAGTCCGTCAGTACATTTTGTCTTGTGTTTATTGGTGATATGGGAATGTCCTCTTTCCGAATACGGAAGCGAAATGGCAGGCTTAGAGGTGGTGGAAACTGGAATGGAAGGGGGGTTAAAGGGTCACATTAGGGAGATAGCTCTGTTTAAACACCATATAACAGAACAGGGAATTTGCTTTGTCTCTCATCGGACAAAGATTCACTTCAAGATTAGAGTTCGTCAGCTGGGTGCAATATAAGACTTACAGCATACCGAGTAAAACCACAGCATCGACAGTAATGTGATACTAGTAGGTGGCAAGTGGTCACTTGTCACCGCTGAAATACGGCGTCTTGTCAATTCACCTCAGTTAGGATTTTAATCTAAATTAAATGCTTAAATAGTAGCTAATTATACTTCCCTAGCACCAGGGCTTAAGTACAATTAGGTAAAAAAAGGAACTGACGTTAGCTGCAATGTAGTAGACGTCACCGACCTAGAATAACCCCCGAAAAATTTTGTCAACAAGCTGAGTCAGCTAACAAGCTAACAGGAATTGTAATGTCCTGGGTTTGGGCAGTCGGGCTCAAACTCAAGATTATGGCCATGCTGATAAATGCGTGATGCTTCAGCTTCTTCGTATTTAAAGTAGGCGATAGGTCATTTTTGTCCAGTCGACTTCCGCCTTCGTGAGATTCTGGGTTGGGGGAGGAGATTCGTTCTGGTAACTGACATACATGATCTATCAACTATCACGAAACAGCCCAATTAACTGGGGACAATCCATATTCCTGCACACTTATCAGTAGTTGACGAAGAATTTGTCGGTGACCGTAGGAACGGACTTTCCAAAGTTAGTTAGTCATTATAAACATTTATCCCCAGTTCAGAGAAAATCTAGGCTTCTGATTAAATGATCCACATTGCATAGGCCACAGTATTAGCCGGTACGCGCCAGCAACGCTGGTCGGCAATGCACAAGTCAATAACTTTTCTTGTCTTCAGTTTCAATAGAGTTCTGATGATTCAGCAGTTAACAACAAAATTAGGAAAAAAATTCACGTAGCATATTTTTGAGACAATGAAAGACCACTCTCTTACCGCTGAATCGAAACTGATTAATTAACAGTTCAGTTGCAACTCGTGCTCTTTTTCTTCATTATGTGGGCCGGGTTCGGCCTCACATCGACAAAGCGTTCGTGAAAACAACCGCACGTTGGCTGATGTGCATTAAACAAAAGTGTCCATAATCTTTTCTATTGTCTCAGCTCGCCGTTCAGGCTCTTAGATATATTGATCTTGTATTGGGCTGTATACCCAATCAACACTCTGATTACCAAGTTGCATTTGTCACTCATGGATGTCAGAAGTGGATACGTCTATTTGTGCTTAAGAGCGTCAATGAGCATTTTAGGTTTTCGACGCTTTTCTTCAATATTTTTGCTGTTGTAAGACAGATTGCAATTCAGAACAAAACCACATGTTCATGTTTTTTTTTATACTACAACATTGCAGCGTTTAGTGTTAGCAAGGAAATGCTTTATTGCCAAAGCAGTAACAACAGTGTGATAGATGTCAAAAGGTCGCACTTTTTACCGGTGAAGTACGGCCTCTTGTCAGCTTGCCTTTTATATACTGGGTAAGTAACATGATTTGAATACTCATTTCAAGCCTTCTCCCAAAACATTCTTAGCGTCTTTTCAACATCATGAAAAACTGCTGACTGCTTCTCTTTTCATGCATGGTCTCGTCCTAGTTTCGTACTTTATGTGCTTTCCAAGTTCTTTTGTAGAATGTGCTAAACGTCGTTTTGGGATCTTCTGATTATTGACTTGGAACGTTGATTTAGTTTAACGGTTGTTATACCAATCTCAGTTTCGACATATACATTTATTCTAACTGTTATGTAATAAATTTTGCTTGTTTGTCCCATAGAGAAGAAATCCCGGTCCCGCGCATTTGACAAAACTCCACTCCCCTTATGTTAACCTCGCCTTACCCAGGTCAGTCACGCAAAGCAGAAATGTACGAGACTCTAGCCAAAATTGGCAACTCTGAACTTTATCGAACGGAAGTATGTGATTGATGAGTAAAAACACGTTTCATTTCACAAAAACGTCATAGTTTGGTGATAAATTGAGGCAAACGTGTCGAGATAACAATGTCGTTGACCCAGAATTCATTTGCAGTGTTGTAGATTAGATGGAAATCAATGGCCCTTCAAGCATGTCTCAATACATTCAGTTATCAAGATTTAAGCAAATGTGCTACCATAACATTACGTTCCGGGTCAACGTCGTTATTGTCAGAACTGATAGAATGCCAGCCACTTATTCCTTTTTCATTCGATTATTCATACAAGAACACACTGCATATTGCAGTATTAGTGTCCATTTTTTATTCTAAACCTTCTTATAGAAGTTTTTAACAGGTGTAAGTAGGTAAATGTAAGTAAATAACTTGTTTCTTTTACTTCCTTTGTTGTCATTCGAAATGAACAGACAGGAGTTCTAGCAGGTGTAAATACAGATCAGTCCTTTTCCTGGAAACTGGAGACAAACCGAGAAGCGCGTATTGCATTTACAATCTCAGCTAATGTCGCTAAACAATTACCTGTTTCATTTGCAGGTCATTACTTACCTTTTAACTCCTTGATCTCGTTACGTATTAGTCAGTTGAATTTATTAGACGTCACTGGTCTAGAATTACTCAACATGATGTGTTGTTATCACATTTAACATATCATAAAACTATGCATATGATTTGTGACTGAATGATGATGGCTTATTATCAATATTGCCTCTAATATGGCTCAGTTGGTTAGCGCGCTAGCGCAGCGTAATGTTACAGGAGTCTCTCACCTGTGCGGTCGTTGTGAGTTCAAGTCCAGCTCATGCTGCCTTCCTCGCCGGCCGTACGTGGGAAGGTCTTGCAGCAGCCTGCGGATGGTCGTGGGTTTCCCCCGGGCTGTGCCCGGTTTCCACCCACCATAATGCTGGCCGCCATCGTATAAGTGAAATATTCTTGAGTACAGCGTAAAACACCAATCAAATAAATAAATGAATAAATAAATAAATAAATTCTCCTCGGACTAGCGTTTTCTGTCCAATTAGTAACAAACCTATCCACATCAGGGCCTTTATGTCTTTTCTGTATTCACACCTTTCTCATGTCTTTTTATCCACAAAGATAATTTGAAAGAGGGAGCTTAATCTATCGTCTCTTCAGATTGCTCACGATTATTTGTGACTAGGTCCAAGCGGCGATTCCAACGTGTCAACGCATAAGGTTTGTATTTTAAAGACTGACAGACATCTCAGTTTGATAGTCGATCCATCCATGAAGCGCGGAGATGTTTTATGTGAAACAGTTAAAGTAACTCGCCGATCAGAGACTACTGATTAATACAGTCGTCTAATCAGATATGGTGAGGTAAATTCATCGCTATGCAAATAGAACAAACGCTCGCGCTCAATCTAGCACACTGGCCTTGCTTTGTAGTCATTGTTTAATTACGATGCAAATATGGCATATATTGATTAGTCTATGTGTCGACGTCAATAAGGTATGCTAGATTTCTCGTTAGTGACCGTATGTCCAAAGTATCTTTGTCGTTTAACCCTTAGTAACCTGACTACTGACTTGCGATATCTTCTAAATCTACAGCCTGCCCACGTACCGCATGGTATACCAGTCAAATTTTAGCATTCCTTTTCTCTACCTTTATTAACAATTCCTGTATGGGCATAACGTAACGAGTTTGACAGCAACATCAACATAGTATCGAATATTGCCAAGGTAACTTATACACATAACGTAGAAAAACACATGTCTCGCTAGACATGTCCGTGTGTGTACATAGCTGTATTTCTATGGCTGTTGACATCAAAGTTATGCACAAGGCAATAAACAACATTGAGCTCCAGGCGAAAATATATTCCAACTGCCATTTATTCTTTTCTTTGGTGCAAATTTCCCCATCCATATTTTCCTCAGGTGTCGTTTTCACAGGGCGAATATTCTAACCGCTGTGAACAATGTCGCTAATTATAATTATAAGGGGCCATGACAGTAATAAACCGTTGACAATGCTCGTTTAACCGTTTTTGGAGTTAAACACGTCAAAGTCAAATTACCACGGATAAGTTTCTTTTAAAGCACACACACACGCACACACAAGCACACACACATATTTTTTGATCCGTGTGAATTTGACTTTGGATATCGTTTTACTGGTTGGCGGCCTGACAGGTAACCTTACTTACTTATTTTACTATTTGATTGTTTTTGTGCCACTTTCTCTAGCCGTCGATATAGCCAACTCTTTTAAATCTGAAAACTTCTATGTCGAGACTAGCAATGGAAGGTAAGTTCTCACCTCTGCGATTTAACTTGAAATGTGACTCTCGGGAGGGCGGGGGGCTTAGGTTGGTACTTTTCTCACACTCGATTTTCTAGGTCAGTGACTCTTGCCTCACGGCATCACTTTAAAATTGAGTAATAATGACAAGGGGATGTAGCGTGAGGCAGAGTAATGAAAAAATTAAGGCATATGACGGACTCACATCGACTCCTTTAGTGTACAGAACACATACGGGAATCACGATTAATGCGAAAAGTCACATAAAAACGCGTCACCAAGTTGTTTTGGGTGACTTTTCTTGTTGAACGTGAAGTACGTCCATATTCAAAAAGACGTTAAAAATGAAAACATGTCAAATCCCTGATTTGTGAAAAACTGCTGCTTTAGGCAGGGATTACGAGAATCTTTCGACCTAAATAGAGCACTGGCTGAGCTCTACCCACAGAAAAAAAACAATGGATTTATCGAGATATTTAGGGCAGCTGTTGTATGAGTGAAATATTCTTGAGTACGTCGTAAAACACCAAGCAAATAAATAAATCAAGACATTTACAAGATTACGATGTACTGACAATAATTAATGTTTGGAAATGTAATCAAAACCCGGTTATTTCTTTTAAAAACAAAAGGACTTACCATATGCCGAAATAACCAGGGCTATTCCAAACGAAAAAATAGTAGGATCCATATTCTGTGTGAACAGGAGGGATGAAGTCTCCACATGTGCGCTCTTGAACAGAAGCCTCATTTACTCTCTCTCACATCGTCTCGGCTAATGTTGATGTGCGCGTCGCTTTCCCTGAAGGAAGCTATAGCGGGAGCGGTCGATTCACCTCCTGTGGGGGGTTGAGTTTGAGCAGCGTGCGGAATCCAAGGAAGGCACCCCGTGCTAAAATGAGCCGAGTCGATACTATGCTCTCATTGACGAGGCAACATCATTATTGGGTAGACTCGTGACTGAACATGACATATACTGGATCATGAACAACATCTGCCCACTGTGAATTCATCGGCCTTCGGCAAAATCGGTGACAGTATGAAGTCAGTTCTTCATAACTCTATGCAGAATTCTGCTTTTCCCAGTACACATGCATGAGAAAAAATGTCTTTCTAAAGAAATGCCACTGAAGCTGTGATTCCCAACTTGGCTTAACTGTTGTCAGTGAAATTGAGCGGTTCTGGAAACCCAGCAATAAGCTTATTCTTCTGGTTTAGCAAAATTCCGCTTAAAACAGTCGCATGGGACTTGTTCCGCAGAACTGTACTATAAAAGGATAAAGGTGCATTACACGATTCGGTTAAAATCTTCGGCTTAACCTCAAACGACCGTTCTGCTTATTCCATTGGGACTTATCGGTTACTTTTAGAACATCAAAGAATCCCATTTAATCCATTCCTCTCGTCCACCTGTGAAGGTCATACCAAGTATACCATGACCATCCAATCAATCTAGCGGACATCAACTGATTGCGGAGCTGGAGTGTGGGCAGAAAATGCCAAGCTGGCCTGCAAATGAAAATGAGCCTATTGGGATTGAAACTGTGGCAACCAGAATTCCAAAGGTACTCTAAACCAGGCTATTGCACCTTCATGAATATCTGGTCCAAGTCTATGTTTTTCTGATGTCGTGTTGTCTCTGGTAACGCTTGGCCCATTTATATCATGAATAAGTGTGTAACAGTAACATGAAGTCCTGCATAATTTTTACAATCATCTCGGTAAATAGTAATTAAAAACACGGACTTGTTGGGACATTGGCTAAGCCCAAATGCCCATTACTTAGAAGTATGCAACTTCCCTATAGCTTTATTACGTGTTATGTCATCTGTTGAAGCTAACGGCTGGTGGAGAAATATGCCAACCTATTGGGTGGAAATTATAAACTGATTCATGTATAATCTAATTGTAAATGGCTGCTACAAAAATTGGCCACACCTCAAAACCGAAACTCCGTAATTAAAAACTACGATTTGGCTGATCATTGTTGCTAAGCAGTCAAGAACCCATTGAACTTTTTTCATATTTCCATGCAACTATAAAACAAGTACTATCAAAGACATTGATGTCCTTTTACTAAATTTTTTGTTATCGTAATTTTTAAAGTCTATTTCAACATAACCGCGTTTGGAACTCGTCATGCATCAGCTGTTTCTCAAACGTTTGCTGCGCATTAGAGAAAAACAAAAATAACTGGCTGCGTAGATACGTCACATAATTTGTTACAGATTAAAGAAAAGTGTAAAGTACCGTGGAGACTACCTGTAGGGAAGTTGGAGACTTCTTGGTAATTGACATCTGGTTTGCCTTATTGTTTACAAAGTTCTGTTGACCTTGCTTTATATTACACTGTTATTGCCCTATCATTTCTAATGGTGCGATGATTGCATTTCTCTGACAGGATATCTGACCGATACATGATATGTAGGAAATCATACAGGGAAACAAAATAAATTAGTTATGTAAGAGTTTACCTGTTATTGACAGCTGGAGGACTTGGCATCTGACACGATTTTCTTTTGCGTACATGCGTACCTAATGAATTGTCCGTACTTACTTTCTTCATCAAATAGCAAAGACATACTTTGTCTTTTCACATTTACTTGATGGACTTGTACTCATTAGAAATGGTGTTTTTTAAAATTATTTTTTCATTTATGTACGATAACATATTTAAAACATGTTTTCAAAGCCATTAATAACAATATCCAAAATAGAGGGACAATTTTAAAACCAGGTAAAACAAATAAATGTCAGGTAAAACTCGAAAACTATATTCGTATCTGTAAAACATGTAAGCTCTGTATAAGCTCTATATTTTGCGAAGACCCTAAATGGATATTTTCATGTTTTAAACACATTTATGCGAAAAAAGAAAACAGTTTATTAAAGCTAACATCAATACGAACTATTTTATTTAAACTACTTTCAGTGACTTCGTGAAAAAAATAAATAGTTTTGTTATTTATAGTAAGAAAAGATTTATTCACTAGCAAGGGAGTACTTTTCACCCAGTATTAATAACATAGCCGAATGCCTAACAGAAATGAATGCACGTATGTATGGTTAAAACAATTTCTCAGTCATATGACGACGAGGAATCATTAGGTGTTTTGTACGTATAATGTCTTCTTGTGGCCTGGCGAGTGTATGCTGACAAAGTGTTTTCGCCACATAAGCATCATGCCAAAGGCAAAAGACAACCGCTCATCGTCATATGACTGGAAAATTGTTAAGTACGGCGTTAAACCCCGAACACACCTGCATACATACAAGACATCACACCCTTCCCAGCTATAATACCCGCATCGGAACAATCAGTATTTGTTCCTTGCACTGATCTGTCAGTGCTAAGTGCCAAGCGAAGCATCAAGTGTCATTTTTAAAATCTGTGGTACGACCCTGGCCGGGTTTGATTCCAGGTTTCCTGTTTTCGAGGCGGACACTCTAATCATTAGGCCATTTAGAGGCGGTTAACCTAACAATAAATAGTTGGACTTTTTATACTTACAAAGAAGACAAAGCATTTTGTGTCAGATGGTAAGAAGAACATGTTGTCTTTAAGTGTCAAAACCTTTATAACGTGTACCTGGTATCGTGTGACCTAACATGACAGGTGTACCTGTTATAATTTGTCACAGACTTCAGATGGTGACATATTGCTGAAGACGGCATCGGAACGCACAGCTAATTATGACCCTTTTTCTTGTCGGAAAACATATCCTCCCCTTCCCGAAAAAAAAACATGCTTTACTATGCTGCTATAAATAGAAAAAATATTTTTTGCCAGTAAATAAAATGATTATTTCCCTGTAATGCCAGTGATTAGTTTTCGCCATTTTATGGATGATTTCTCTTCAAAGTAATATGTTGCGCATCAGTTTTTGGATAATTTCTGTGAAAAACACTTCCATTAATCCACCCCCCCCCCTCCCTCCCGGTGTGGGATAAATGTAAGAGGTAAGCAAGGCAACACATTGAATTTAATTCTTAGTGAGTGGCTCTCAAAACCAATGCCGCATAAACATTAAAAACCCAACAGTTGGTTAGCCCGCTAGCGGAGCGCAATGACCCAGGGGTCTCTCACCAATGCGGTCGCTCTGAGTTCAAGTCCAGCTCATGCTGGCTTCCTCTCCGGCCGTACGTTGGAAGGTCTTGCAGCAACCTGCGGATGGTCGTGGGTTTCTCCGGGCTGTGCCCGGTTTCGACCCACCATAATGCTGGTCGTCGTCGTATAAGTGAAATATTCTTGAGTACGGCGTAAAACACCAATCAAATAAATAAATAAATAAATATATTCTTGCATTATGATTTCATTCAGTGTAAAGTATAATAAACTACTTGGTGAGAAAGACATTCAAGCAGACAAAACTTAAGGAGTACACGTATAACCACTCCATCCCATCCCCCACCTCCCCGCCAAGGTTTATATCAAGGATTTGGTGGTGGCTTTTGTGTCAGTCTGTGGCCGTTTAATTTTCTCACTATTCTCGTGTGATTTTTGATTTATTCCAAACCAGAGACCTCCAATAAATTGCAGTAATCATCACTTTTACATTATTTTTTTCGTTTAGTCTGCCTCAAACGTGGGTGATGAAGGTTACGATTCTGATATTTAAGCCTTTGTATGAGCAGCTATAGGATAAAACCGTATCTAAAGTAAAATGAGAGGCTGTATTTCACGGGTAATGCGTGCGACTATATGCCAACTATAATATTGCCGTCGTTATTGTGGTCTTACTCACTGTGATGTGCTTTTTTATGTAATATTAACCCACATATACCGATAAGCCTGATCGAGGTATTATAAAGGAAATATTCTGAATTATGGATAAAAATGCTAATTAAAACGTTAGCAGCTTAATGATTAAATTTACCCGTCCGCTTCACACAACCATGCTGATAATATGAAGTGTTTCGTAATATGCATGAGAACTCTCGAACAAAGAAAGTTACCCGCCTGGTAGGTCGTGTACGAGTCGCAAACACGTGCACTATAACCTTCCTGCATTAAGTCTATAGCCTTTACCTACTACACGTGACTTGAGCAGGTATATCAAAGCCACCGCCAAGCCAAGCATACTCAGGCTTCAGTTCAGGGTGGCCATATTAAATCCTATATGAGGTGTAAAATCGAACACACGTTTTTGCTCCCCAGGTGACACACCTGTTCCGGGTTCTGGGAATACACGGTCCTTTACGCTTGTAACTATTGCGAATAGACTGCTTTCCCTCGAATGTCTCTACTAGGCGGAATCTGCGTACTTTAACTGGCGATACAGATGCATGCCTGTATATACTCCTCGCGTGCCTTATACATTCCACCGTTTAGCACCGGGGTGATGGGTTCAAGGGTGTTATCCGCGCTGTGAAATCCGGATTCTCAGGAAGCCTGTCTCGCGTTAACCAAAGAATGGCTGGCAATGCCTTGACACTAATTCCCCATTCAAGGGCGCAGTTAGGATGGGGGTTTTGCAAGATAAGCCACAACGTATCTGCCGCATCAGGTGCGCAGCTAAAAACACCTGCTCTCCTTTTGCATACATGTATTTAAAAACAACATTGATCTCGGATAAAGCTTGGGATGAAGCTCCTGTTCCTGCATGAAGACAAAATAAAGTAACGCAAAGGCCTTATTGTTCCCACTATTTCCTGTGAAAAAAAAAGTTTTTTTCTTGTAAGAACCACCTCCCCCCCACCCCCCCGACTTTTCAGAAGGTGAAAATGTGTCAGGAATTAGCGATCTTTTGAACAACGTCGATGTATTGGGAACAGCCTGAGCGATGTTTCCAAAAGCTCAAGGGAGCCTACCTGCACCTACAGATTTGTTCGTTTCAAGTGAAGACATACATTGGAAAAAGAAAACTCCAGCCAGATTATGTAAGCAGGTAAAATTTAATTATTCTGTGTGTCCAAACAGACCTGGGTATACCAGCCGTTAACGAAAATGGATGTTCAAGGTCAATAATCGCAAGGCTGATTCCCAAAACGACGTATAACACAAACTACCAAAGAACTAAGAAAGTATATAAAGTACGAAAATAGGACGAAATCATGCAAAGAGAAGCAGTTTTCATTAATGTTGGAAAACGCAAGGTATGTTCTGAGCATATAAGTGTCTTTGTGATTGTTAGTTTTCCTACATGAATAACAGGTGAGATTTGATAGTGGAGGAATTCGGAATTCCCAGGATAAACCGCGCCCTTCACCAGGTACCTGACACATCTCCTGATTTAAAGTCGTATCCCTAAAAGTGAAACAGGAGAAGGGAATTTGAAGCTGCGATCTATTTCATTCTGATGTTTCATCCTGAGTAATGTGCTGATTAATCGGATTATTGAACCATAGCGAGGGCATACACAAACTCTAAATGTTGTTATTTCAACATTGTTAGGTCCGACTTACACTCATTCAATTTGAACATGCCTTGCGCGTTTCCAACAACATTGAAAACTGCTGACTGCTTCTCTTCGCGTACTTCGGCCCTAATTTCATATTTTATAGATTTTCTTTGTTCTTTGGTGGTTTCTACTAGACGTCGTTTAGGGAAGAAGCTTTAAGATTATTGACCTGGAACGTCTATATTGGTTAAAGGCTGGTATACAAAATGTAAACGCATCTATTGCAAGATCAAATTGTCACCGGAATATTTTTCGCTCACTGCCCAATGAGAAAATCTTGCGAAGGAAGTTTTAAAGGTGTGTGCATCCATGAACCAACACGAAATTAAACCCATTTCTTACATTGCGCAACGGACGTTCTGACATCTCAAGAACTTGAGGTTATATTTTATGACAGGGAAAAGTTATAGCCATAAACCCAATGTTCTGCCCAAGACATTATCTGTTAATTCGTGTTATAAGTCGCTGATTTCGGAGCATTTTTTACCGTCGTTCTTTTAACTCTATTAAGCTTTATGCGGGGAGTTTCGGCTGCCAGACTGGCACGCATACAGGTGGTAATAAAGCAACCTGTCCAAAAAAAAAAAAACGCAAAGCGGTTGTGATTGCTTGTTAACGACACTCTAGATACACCTGAACCTCCAATTAAGCCTGTCGTCTGTGATTTGTGGCGCTGTTAATGGAAAATATAGACAAAAGGCCCTGCAAATTTATGTCGTTGCATAGCACCTTTTTTCGTTAGACAGAAAATGCGAATATCACTGCTTTCACCCAAACTATGGCTGCGGACAAACCAGTACATGTGATCATTTTTAGGGCTTACTCCTGATTAGTGTTACATCAAGATCAGAAAACCTTACAAGCTTCCGGCCCACCCCACGCTTCTACCCCGGCATAATATGACTGAATGCTATATATTCACTACCAGTTTGTATTGAGATCAGCTAGATATTCACTACTAGTTTGTATTGAGATCAACCAAAGAGATAGGTTAAACAACTCGCTAACAGGCAGAGGTGGCTTGCGTGCCAGCGAGACGCAATGACCCAGGAGCCGGTGGCCAACGCGATTGCTGTGAGTTCAAGTCCAGTTCATGCTGGCTTCCTCTCTGGTCGTGCGTGGGAAGGTCTCTCAAGAACCTGCACATAGCCGTCGGTTTCCCTTGGGCTGAGCCCGATGTCCTCTCCGCCGTCGTACAAAGTGAAATATTCTGTGACATAAGCATAAACTACGTGCAGATGACAAATTACGTTTTCTTAGCTTACTTTCTACTTTTGCAAACACAAATCAGTACTTTCGAAGAATTAGGTCGATTTCATTTTGCTTTCACATTCAAACCCCAAATAGATTCGGTAATACATTAAGACTATCGCTTAGCTCGTAAAAATGAGTAAACTGCGCATTCCAGATGACCAAAAGTTACGTTATACAGGAAAGACGCTGACGTTACACGTTCATGAGTTCCCTAATCTGTGTACTGAATGAATGTCTTTAAGGGCTGCAACTATTACTGATTTTTTTTAAAGTAATTCAGACGTGTTATTCAGCGGCGGCTTGATATATCCAGTCTGTTGCCTGTCATGCTGGTGTAACTAACATTCCTTCGTTGTATAATGACTAAACTAATTTGTTCAGAAAAATAACCAAACTGGTAAAGAAAAATTAATTTACATATATAGGTAAAAGATTTGAAAATTCAACAAAAATATTTCCTAGAAATGTAAACATTGTAAGTGACACAAATGCTGTAACACCAAATTTTGAAGGTATTTTTGTGCAAGATTTCGGCATAAATTTAACGTCACAGTTACGTTGAGTTCTGGTTTATTCTTTCGGGAATTGTAAATTGAGAGACATTGACTGGTCTTTTACGAATACATGATTCTCAAGAGTATTTGCTTTCACGTCGGCATTCCGAAGCATTGTTCTAATGTTATTGTGTGTTAAATGTTGTGTTAGGTGACAACACAGCCTTTTCAGTCACTTCAGACCAGTGGCACCTGATATATTGCAAATAACATCACTTGAAATTTTTGTACCCAAATCTGCTGAGCCCATGGTGATAAGGGGCGTTTAAGTTGGTGCGATTTATCCATTAACATGAACGTTAAGAATAAAACAAACCGCGGTAAGTCGACAAGAGGCCATATTTCTCATGTTACGTGTGGCCATTTACCAGCTATCACACTGTTCTTGTTCTGGCTTTAATCCCTATGCTATACGTCTTTAATTATAATAGTGTCATTTTAGAGGCTAAGCTACTCGTCAACGAGATTGAAAATTAAGAACAGTGGAAAGCTACTCGAATTCCACACGTTGCGTCCATCAAGTAGCCCTCAGTACGTTCAATGCCCGTATTTTCGTGAATTCACAATGTGTCAGAGAGACATAAATATATAATGATATTTTTTTTTTGGGAGTCGTTATATGTCTCATTATATGTCTCCATAATACTATCTATTTTATGCGTGTTTATTTCCGACAAATGTTGGAATAACACCTGAAATGACCACAACATTGAACTTTCCACCTTAGTAGGGCCAGCTTAATTGTTACAAACTGTTACCCCCTTCCCCAAACAACCCCACACACAATCCTTGGTTTCTGGACTAACCTCAAGGCTTCCGAAAAACGTGTTTACAGCCATTTTACCAAAAACGCAAAGCAGAATCATTTTATTGCTTTCATATGTACCGAACATAAAACCGTTTCATGTGTCATCCGTTTCATGTATCATTTAAAACAGCCAAATCAGCCACTGATGACTTCAAAGTAATTTTCAACTGGGAACCGTTTTGAATAAATCTGCAAAAACGTGTAATTATTTCAAAACGGGTTGCAGGCATGCATTCATTACTATAGACCACCACAATGATCAGTGTAAGTGTCTTCAACGTTTGATGCTCTCGACTCAACGACACCGTTCGATACCACCTGGTGTTTTCAGTGACCTGATAATTGGGACTACAGACAGGTGCGTTGACAAGATAAGAGACAGAGCGATCAATATGCATCTACCGTGTCATTTTCGTTCCATTTAATTGCATGATCAAAGCAGAAAAGTTTCGATCAACACTAAGGTTACATTAGCAACTTACAATGTTCTCTACAGTTCATTGGAAAGGTCGGATTGAAGAGGTAATTATGATAATGCGACTGGCTAATTTTACATATTTAAAAAAATGAAGTGGACATTCTACGGTTTGAAAATAAGCTGAACCAACCGACAAGCTTCGACATACTATATTCTTTAGCGTTGACGTGCAATTAAAGGCTGGTCTATAATCCTTCAAAATTTATTTTTCAAATCAATCAAATGTTTAATGTACCTTTTATAAACTTAATACACTTACCCAACATCAAAGTTCGTGTGTGATAACTGGAAAGGTTTAAACACGCCTATGCTCAGCACAGGCGTTCCTCTTGGGGATTAAATGCGTTGCAATTTACAGAACTAAGAAACGTTACAAATATGTTACAACGTACCTGTGTAAAATAGGTGTCTCAGCGAAGCCTCTGCGTCGACCCATCCGTAAAATTCACGAAAATGAAATATTCTCAATAAAAAAAACGAAATGTTTTGCATTTCTCATTAATATTGGATTTTTTTCTAATGTAATTCCCGAAGTATTAATAAAAAAGAAACTGATTAACATGAAAACTATTTCTGTCCGAGACATTCTTGTAAAAATAATATACTTTAAACTTTCGGAGTAAGGGGTAATTTTATAAAGCGTGTAAACAATTTAAAGTTTTAGAAGAATTCTTTCAACAAGATGCTTTTATCAATGTAAACGAAATGTATAAGCAAAACAAATTTTACGAAAGCTAATCTGCTATTTGGAGTCTAAAATCTCCACGTGGTATCCGTGCAAGTACAAGCCTGGCACATTAGAGCCAAGGCTTTAGTCCAGATTATCCCCTGCCTTAGGTGCGTGCACTACATGCTTGTTACATTGGATTCACAGCTTTATTCCAGATTACCCCCTCAATGGGGACCGTGACACAAATGTGACACATTAGAGGAACAGTTTTTGATGCAGACTACATTATCACTAGGGTCCATTCAGTACTCGTGGTACATAAGAGCCACAGCCTTGACCGAGGGCTGAAGTATGACTGGATTCACGACAGCCTGGCCAACCCCGGCTGAGGTCCGTACAGAATACATGTGTTACATACGAGCTGCACTTGATCGAGGGTGGGACCTCGCTCGGATCGGTAATGTACGGGTGTGGTGTATTCTGTTTGATCGCTGGTTTCGATCCGGAGTGCCCTCATTTCTTCCTACGGTTAAAGTGTTGTGCTCGACGCAGTCCATGTACATTTGGATACTGATTGAGGTTGCAGAATCGAATCCGTTTTCTTCTGGTTCGAAATCGGCTTTCTGAGGTTGAAGAGGCACTCCAGATTTCTCCACCCGTAAACCTCATCAGCGTTTCATACTTAAAAAAGCTGTTGGGGTTGACACAGGCGATTGTTCTGGCCAACAGCGACGTTGAGGTAGCCATACTCTGTGTATTTAACGCTTATGACGCGGAGGTCTTATCTATTGCTTGGGAAAGGGGCAACAAATCCAAAAGAAACCGAATATAGTACCAAAATAGAAAACTGATGAGAACATAAAAACAGTACAGAGTAGAGTGTCAACTGAGAGCAGTTACAGAAGAGTGGTATTGGAAAAATGGTCCCACATCTATGATAGGTGAAATTTACTCCTGTTTTATTTTAACTGTTCATGTAAATGCTTAATCTTAGACAGTAACAACTTAGACCGACAAGTAACACCCTGGCAAAAACAGAATAAGGTAATAAAAAATGCACCGATTGTTATGTTGTCATTACACTAAACACACACACACATTTAAACATGTTTTACGGCGTACTCAAGAATACTTCACTTATACGACGACGGCCAGCATTATGGTGGGAGGAAAGTGCGCTGGGCCCGAGGGGAAACCCACTACCATACGCAGGTTGCTGGCAGGCCTTCCAACCTACGGCCGGAGAGGAGACTACAGCACAGAAGATTAAACCAAAACATTGAAGTCAATATGGTAGAAATTGGACACACATATGACCGGAGAAATCCGATGAAATTTTTGAAAGTTTTATTCAAAACTATTTATGTAAATATTGAAATATAAGCAACTTACACATTCCCTAGCACACCTAGGAAACACATGACCTTGCAGTTGTACCTACGGACCCCCCAGACGGAAAGCTACAGCCAAAGTGGCGGCCGCCAATCACAGCGCAATATGATTCACCGTATTTCTACACGTACCCTCGGAAACCCTACTGTAATATAACAGAATGATTTAAAGCATCTTTCGTGTTAAAAAATGACAATTTTGCGGTTCTCACTGATTTCCATTCTGACAATGTATGTATACTTGTACAGTCATATGACGACGAGGACTCACCGGGTAAGTGTACATATACTCTGTGTTCTTGTCGCATTGCGAGTCTATACCGACAAAGTGCTGCCGCCATTAAAGTATCATGCCGAAGAAACCAGTCACATTATACCGACGCCGGGTCAACCAGCCCTGTTTCCTTTCCCTAACCTCTCGATGCTAAGAGCCAAGCGAGGCAGCCAATTTTGTTTTAACTCTTTGCGATACCATGGACGGGCTTTCATCCCAAGTCTTCCCACTTAGAGGCGGACGATGTAATCGTTAAAGCGCTAATAGTGTGAAGATCTGTATGTCTTGAAAGCAAGGTCAAATGATAAGGATCGAAATAGTCTGAACTGCTTTCCTAAATTGTAAAAAAATTGCAATGTATTCAAACCGATGTCGCTATTTTCAGTGGATGACACAGACACAAAATTTTTCTGTGGATTCCAGTTTTGCCTGGTCAACTGTTTTAATTTACCTCGAAGCATATCCCGTATCTGGTGATCCTATGGATGGATGATTTGGGGTTCAACAATACAGTGACAGTATTACAGCTGTACCGTGATCAGAACATGTGAGAAAGAACATGCTAGAAATACATCAGCTCAAATAGCAGACAGGTTTTTCCAAACGAGCCACAACATCGTTGAAATTTAAAAAATCACACATTTAATAATATTGTTAGTATATAATATCCTAATATTTCTAACACTATTTCCATTTATATATTTAATTAACTCAATCTCCAGGAACGCTGTTAAATAACTGAACTGCAAAGTCAACTGTACAGAACTGCAACCGAACCGATTGCAAAAGTCCACACGCATGTACGTTTGGGACACAAATGGAAATTAGATAATACTGGCCCCTAAATAATTCTAAAAAATTTCTCCTGCGGGAAAGGCCAATGCTCACACGACGGACGTTCGATGTCAGATGTGGTCAAGCAGGTGTGGTCTTAAATGAAGATCTATGGAGGTGTGTGCGTGCGTGCTTGGGATTTAACGTCGTACTAAACAATTTTTCAGTCATATGACGACGAAGGAATCATTAGGGTGTATGTACGTGTAATGTGCCTCCTTGTTGCAGGACGGATTTCCACCGCTCTCATTTAGTGCTGCTTGACTGAGACGACTTACTGAAGGCAAGTAAGTCACCCCGCCAGACCCATTATACTGATACGGGTCAACCAGTCGTTGCACTATCCCCTTCATGCTGAACGCCAAGCGAGGAAGTTACAACTTCCTCTTTTAAAGTCCTAGGTGTGACTCGATCAAGGATTGATCCTTGATCTACCGGTCCCGAAGCGGATCTATGGAGGTTGTTATCCTTATACCAATATGTCACATACCGTTACCATAGCTTAGAAATCCCCGCCCCCCCCCCACCCCACCCCACGAATAAAAAAAAAATAAAAATACAAGCTCTTTCACTTTGGCACATAGGCAAAAATAAATACGGAGACCGATACTTCTGCCAAATTTCGCTTCAAAAGTTATTTGTTTGCTTATTTATTTACTTCTTTTATTGAATGGTGTTTAATGTGCTTGTCGCGATTTTTCACAGCTGATTGTCAGTGATCACCGTCCATAGCTATGCAGCTGACAAACTTCCTAATCAAATCCCATCAAGCAAAAGTACCTTTTTGTGATGTTCATTATGGCTAGGCTTATTCACCTAAATTTGCTTTGGTTCAAAAGCACTTATAAATACAAGAAAATTACTCTGCCATCGAATACGCTGTACTCTTTTTTGAATTAACTCATGAGATGTGAACTTGTGTGATATAAATTTGATATTCCCTGATAATACAATTCAAACAGATTACATTCACATTCAGGCTGTTTTTTTCGTTATCTGCAAAGTAGAACCAATGCACTTAATGAATATCAGAGGATTATTAACTCGATTATTAACCCGAAAGCGGAATGCTATCTCCCTGGATACATATAACTCTCTGTCACCTAACAAGGTTGACATTTTGCCACGAAGGTTATCTGGGTCGGTAGAGTTACAATGTTAATAAAGAGAAGACAATGAAAGTTAAAATTAAGCGATGATAAGGGTTGTCATGGTTTTCATAGATATTGCGACAAAGACTGACATGAGATCCTGAGGTTACCGCATATACTGCATCTGCTACAGCCTAAGTTATTATTCAACAGTAAAGCCATTTTTCAACTTGGTGTCTCCATTACAACTCCCATTTTCTAAGTATGTGTACTACACACTCCTCGCATCATATTTTCCTGACACCCGTGATTGATATCTAAAAAGAAAAACTACGCATCCGCTATTTAAGTGTTATAACTAATTGCACTAGTTAATGTCCAAAAAAGAAAAAGAAATTGACACAATGATAAATTTTCTCTTGCACACTGTCTGGCCCACAAATTCATATCGAAAATAAACACTCTACCAAAATCATTTCTGAAGTCAACATGAGTAAACTGTATTTTGGAAGTATTTCAGGCAGACTGTGACCAGAACATATTTATTAGAAGGGTTATATTTTGTTCATAGTGTACGTAAGTTGAAAATCCATTTCTTGATGACCGCTTCGGAGGCCTAATGGTTAGAGTGTCCGCCTCGAAGTCAAAGTTTCTGCCATTAGCACTGAGACTTTAGAGCAAGAAAACGGGACTGATTGCCCGGTGTCAGTATAATGTGATTGAGTAGTAGTAGTGGTGGGGGCTCTGACGCGGGTGGGTATCGCCTATGTATTGCCCAAACATACCGTGTACAGGGCGGTATGACCCGGTTGGGGCACTTTCGGCTTTCATTGAACACACGAAGGAGTCAGCAAAGTGCAGTGTTTAATTCTAGTTCTGACATGGGGCTAGTTCTTATTCTTACCCGTATCAACTCAATGCCATGTTCTAGATTTATTCAGCTCATCTGCACCGGGTGAGCCGCAGCAGCCAGGACATTGTCCACCGTCGTCTCGACTTGAATAGATATTCCCTTAAGCAGTTTTACGACGATGGTCACGTTATTACCGACATGCTCTTCGGACCATTCAATCATCAAACCAGGAAGGACATGGAAGGGATCGGTAACTGCTTTAGAACCCAATACAATATCCAGATTGACTACGGACCGCGCGAGTAACTGGGAAGGTGATGGAAATGGTCAGTTGAGATCGAGCCAGGGTTTTGAGTCAGAATCTCCTCCCATAGTATGGCCCTCTTCGGGCGACCCCCTCACACACACTCTGCCACCCAGAAGCGTGTACGACAGGAAAGCCGTGACACGATTAAAAACCTTACGTACCCGACATCCATATCGGCAATCTCAGTCAACTTCAGTGGTTCTTCATCGGATCTCCCCAATGGCGCCTTCTTTTGTATATAAACACCTCGCTGGAATTGGAAGGCACAAATCCGTCCCTCCAGCCCGGCCGCTCAAACCCGTTGACATCTGCAAGATCTGATACAGCTGTGTCAGTGCAATTAGGGCCCACCGAATCCATCGCGCCGACGAATGTGTAAGGAAACGCTTAAATATGATGTATCTATAGGAGCTATAGCAAGTTCTTGCAAATTGATTGAGTCGTGTTCGCCAATATCGATTACTACGCGACCCGTGGCTTCCTTTATTCTCCGGGAGACATCATGCGGCCGGAATACTTCTTTGTGAAGCGTGCTTACATCATAGAAACCTTTCGGCACTTACGCTTACGATCCAGTATGATATCCTCCTCAGTATGAAGCGCTTACGATCCAGTATAAAACCCGCCCCAGCGTTGATGTTCACCAAGAGTGGATACAATGTTATTTCGAGTAGGGCCTCATACTGGCACTCCGCCCTTGTTGAGCATCGCTCAAAGTTACAAACAACCTCAGTGTGTATGTAGTACCATGAACAGAACGGCCTTCAGCTTCAAAAGAGAGGCCACTTACAAAGCCGGCCCAGTATATATCATCCACATCTTCAATTCACAGATGTGTTCTCGAACTACTGCCTACTATCAGTAACCAGCGTCTCCACAGTCTAAGCTTGGAATACCAACCCAATCCAGTTCTGGCAGAATTAGCTGAACTTTGCGGTCTGATGCGCGACTACTGGTTGTGGCATGTCCGCCAAAGACCACCTGAAGGAATCCAATCCTCAAATAAAGGCACTGTACGTGTTTCACGTCTAGTACCAGGTCAGGCTGATTTTGGAAGAGCTCAAAGCCCCCTTACCCCGAGACAGAGCGTGGGAGGCGTTCCACAACCCCTAAGACAAAAGGGATTATGAAAGAATTTGCCGTGAGTTCTCCGTCTCTCCACATACGGACTGGAGGCGGAATGGTGTAAGTCTGGGGAAAACATACTACTTCATGACATGGTTACGGCCCTGTTGACGACGGAACTTTCGATCAGAGCAAGATGTCGTTCCATAGAAATTACGGCGCTCTGGACGTAGACCATCGAACAGGACGATGCAGACACCAGCTATCACACCCCTCCTCGGTGTTCTTCAAAGAGACAGAATGGACTGTGACGACCTGATCGAACAGCTGCTTCACTAAGGCGGCCAGCCCGGAGAAACAAATGACATGCCATCCGCCCGGACCCGCCATGGGGGCAGAACCAAAACGGTTCGGAGGCCCGG
The DNA here is from genome assembly GCF_032854445.1 of Liolophura sinensis. Classification (NCBI taxonomy): domain Eukaryota; kingdom Metazoa; phylum Mollusca; class Polyplacophora; order Chitonida; family Chitonidae; genus Liolophura; species Liolophura sinensis. The sequence goes on from NC_088306.1 coordinate 7,874,190, forward strand.
CAGGCGCAGAACCAAGGCATTCATCTCCAGACCTGGCACAGCACAGAGACAGGCTGGCTGCGCTTGCGTCGGGCGATCAGGCCAAGCGGTACTTGGGCAAAAAAGTGTTAGCCGACGAAATCTACTCCATGAGCGACGAGGATATCGAAAGGCTGTTCTCCCTATATGTGGCTTGCCTGGGCGCCCAAATGTCTAAGACTCTCGGGGAAGTCGCGTTACAGGTGTGTGGTATGGTGGCCAGCAGAGTTCTACTATCCCACCCGAGAGTCAACCGAATTTATAAGAAGAGCTAGAGGCGGATCCCTTTGTTGCACAAGCGCTCAGCAGTGCTGCGTGCCGGCTGTATCACAACAATGGAATGTACTTAGCCCCGCTAACCATGACGGGGAGCAAACAAGCGCAAGCGATGGTCGCGTTAAAGATCCAAAGAGAGCTGCCGCTGGGAAGGCTGAGGCTGCAACGCGAAAGACAAACGCCGCCAAGATCTTAGAAGAAATTCAGAAGGCGAAAATCCTCTCTGCAACAAGCGCAAGGCGCCGCCCACGACTGTCGCATGGCCGGATGACCATCATCGCCACCCACCCTAGACCCCTGCGGGGGCACAAGCCTGCGCGCGTCAAAAGCTCTACTGGGTGTTGATTCGAGTCGTCGCTCGTGGAGTACAATTCTTCATGTGCAACAAAACCGGTGAGGCTCTTAAGCCGCGGCCTCCTGCAGCCATTGTCCCGGCAGACCCAACAAACCTACGGCTGGGCCACCCACCATATAAACATTTCAGGAGAAACCGCAACCCGCATTATATGAAGTATGTTGCTTGTGACGATAACAACATGACTCCAGCCACCAATGGGAAGATGCTCTTAAACGCCGTCGTCTCCGGCTTAGCCGTGGGGTAGTGAAGATTTGGAGAGATGGTCGTTGGAGGCGCCCCTCCCAGGCTAACCTTCACCCCTAGGACATCGGGATGGTGGTCATGGATCGCTACCAAGGACACGCTAATTAAACAGAGGCTCATTCCAGCACATATCATGAAGTAAGAATGGCGACCGTCGCAATGATGGTGGGCGGCGCGTTGGTAAACGTTTTGCCTTCTCAGGTTCGAACTACTTCTTCTCCATGCCGCCCAGGCAGCAACCGAAAATAACTAATCGTTTAGACCGGATAAATGACGAACTACGCTGCTAGGGCCATGCCGTGCAAACTTTCGGAGATGTCGACTTTGCAATCCGCGAGTACTCCAGGGTGACAGACAAACGCGTTAATCCCTGAGTCCTGAGCCTCAGATCGCCGAATCCTACGTGCCGTCTGAAGACCACTAGTCTACCTTCGTTGTCCTGGGAATGTGTGCGACCGGCCCCGTGGGCTATGCGATAGCCACTAAGCTCGCCAAGTAATCCGAAAAAAGCTGGCTAGTCGTTTTGTCGTGCATCGTGCGACATGAATATACCACATTTCATCCACTCTCTAAATGGAAATCCTGGCCAAGCGGACGAACTCCTTCGCAAATACCCTTCGTTCCCGCCTCTTCTCCCCCCCGCCATGCAATACGATATCCACATGAGTAGTATACTGCGTATCTGTTCAGAACTCCGACCCCACATTTTCGGCATGGTTGGGTGTGCTAACGTTTCCGAAGTTTGGCTAGGTGTATTCCGCAGTGATCCCCTAGGTAGGTCTTGCCGTACAGCTCCGTAGAACCGAGACGCAACCACTGGCATGTATTATGCCCTTTGGCATTGTACCAGATTGCTATGCCCTACTGTGCATACACTGGACATACCCATTTGTAATTGGAGACGTGCTTTCTGTTGTGGGTAGACGCTCTCCAACGTTCTGTTAGGTGCTCGTCTGCCTGCCATTTTTGCGTAGATAGCTGTTTTGCCTGCGTACGTTTTGCCCATTTCTTGCGTAGTTGAAAGTCGTTTTGCTTGCGTAAATTTTGCCCTATGTTTGCGTTGCTGAACGGTGTTTTGGTTGCGTAAGTTTTGCCCATTTTTGTGTAGGCAGGGAGCCCCCAGGGGGGACGGAGGGGCCCTCAGCCCCTTGAGTTGCGCCAGAACCCTCTCTACTGATTGGGTAGGAGTCATGTCTGGTATCTTCCACAGGATACTTCAGTGACGGCAAGCACTTTTGCGGTATGAACTGGCCCTTCCTCAAGAAGACACTGCATAATGTATGTGCATAGCCCTAATAACACGAATCAAATACATCAAATAAAAATGACACTGAGAAAATACTTTTCTCTGATCACCGTTAAAGGAATGCTAAGATGTGCGATGATACAAAAAGATACGTTTTTCTGAACTGCAGATTCAGATATTAATAGGGGTTTGTATGATAAATTAACCAAAAAATTAAACCAGTGGTTAGGTTTGAAAACTAATTGAAGGCTGGTAAAGCTTTAGCCAAGTCTTTTCTTTCAACTCTTTCGTGGAATGTCGGTTTGTCTAATCTGTACTTTTTCATGGCAACTACATGTAAATGAAAAGAACAAGAACGATGTTCTCGAGCTTTTTTGACCAATTATCAACAGCACATCTTTCAGACATGTTGTCTAATGCACTGAACGCATTAACTGTTTCTTTTGCTTCAATATCGTGATTTGTCAAAATTTTGTCTTCAGTGTGGAAATAGAGGATCCTCTTAAACCAGAGAAACCATTTGTCGATTCTGTCCACTCCTGAGATGTGATATTGCTCAATAAACGAGTTCTAATTGATGATTCATTTGTGTTTGAAGAATCGAAAACTGCATCTAAGAGAACAAATACTTTCTGATGGGCTTTTGACTATAGAACCATGCCCACTGAAGAGTAGTTACTGAAAAATAAAGAATGCTGAGAGCTAAACAAAGGCAATAACCTCAACACCGTTTCCTCTAACATTGAAAAAGAACCACCATCGTTTTAAGTGACAGATATCTCGAGTACATTGCAATGCTTTTAATTTTCGAATCATTTTTTTACTAGCATGCGGTTACTCTATAATAATATGAATGTTTATTTATTTGGTGCTTTACGCCGTTCTCGATAAGATATGAAAGTTTTGTGACAATAATACACTGTGCGTTTGGATTGCAAATATGTGAAATTATCCAGTGTAACATTGACCTCTTTTTAACTGCCTCTGTATATTGTTATGCTGGGACATGTAAGACAAGGGTGGTTCACCAGCGCTGTAATATAACAGCGGGGAAGTCATGTTCTTATACAGAACATGTTCAGGTGGGAAATCTTTCTCACTGAAAACTGTCGCTTGTTTTCTTTATTTATTTCTTTATTTGATTGGTGTTTTACGAGAAAATCTTTTCACTTATTGGAAGGCGGCCAACATCGTAGTGGTTGGAGATCGGGCAGAGCGCGTGCAAATTGCTTGTTTGCGTTCAACGTTGAAACAATCCCAGACACCTTGAAAACAACATGGACGCCTTATCACGTGATGGTCTTCGCAAACATACAGAGCTTCGGTGGCCTAATGGTTAGAGTGACCGCTTCGAAGTTGGAAACCCGCGATCACACCCGGGGATGGTCAAACCAAAAACTTTCAAAATAGGAATTGTTGCAGCTTCGTTTGGCGTTCAACACTGAGAATTTACGGGGAAGTGGACTGGTTGGCCTGGTATCAATATAATGCGGCTGGATGGGGTGTCACATCTGGTGTCTTTGGCATGGAGTCGGCAGCATTTTGTCGGCATGGACTCAAGGAGACACATTTTCAAATGAGAACACACTCTTTCCCTTCGGCGTTTGTTTGTTTTTTAATGAACAAAAGAACTCATGAATAAATAAATCACGAAGGCATTGGAAGTATTGTAGCCATACTAGGCCGAGAACATGTATAAACCAGAGTAACGGTACCGAGAGCATGTATAAACCAGAGTAATTGATCCGAGAGTATGTATAAACCACAGTAACTAGACCGAAAACATGTATAAACTACAGTAATTGGGTACAGGGCATGCATTAAGCTAGGTAACTGGACCGAAAACATGTATAAATTAGAGTAACTGAGCCGGGAACATGAATAAACCAGAGTAAAGGGGAAAGAGAACATGCGTAAACCAAAGCACCTGGACCGAGAACATGCATAAACCAGAGTAACTGGACCGAGAACATGTATAAACCAGGGTAACGGGACCGATAACATGTATAAATCAGAGTAACTGAAACGGGAAACTGGGCAGAGAACATGTATTAACAAAAGTAAACGGGGCAGAGAACATGCATAAATCAGGGTAACTGAACCAAGAACATGTATAAACCAGAATATCTGGGCAGAGAACATATATAAACTCTAAGCCTTGGCCGTTTTGACATTACAAACAGTCAAAACTATAAATCTCATGATACCCCCCCCCCCCCCTTCTCCCACGATACCTACTGGCATGGCGTAAGTGTTCATTTTATGGTGAGAAAAGTGTCATTGCCAAAGCTTACAAACAGATAGCAATGTTACACTGTTAAAACAATACTCTGATTATATTCCTGCATTGCTTTTACGATCAGTTTGATACATGCATTTGTGATCAGTTTGGTATACATGTACATGAAACTATGTTAACACTTTTTTTTTACTATATATACAGTTTATCACACGCGGAATTTCTTCACACTAGTCAACAAGCACAATATTGCAATTGAACTCAAACCCAGATGTACAAAATTAGTGCGCTGCCACCACTGGATAGAGAATAACCACGCCATTACTATGTTATTTAGTAAACTATCTTTACGATGTGAACAAACGTTATGACCCCTCGTGGTCACATGACTGAAGTAGGAAGTAAACCCCTAAGAATACATATTCACGATGTGAATTACTCTGTACAGGTGTCTACTTATATTCTAATTATCAAATTAGCATTCAGTTGCCGAAGGTTTTGGTTCCACACGTTTTAAGTTTGACTTGTGGCCGATAATCAAATGTAACTTCCCTAGAAAAGCGCTAGCATCTTTAAATTGCTTCAATTAGGTAATTACTTGTGTTGGTGAAAAGATTTACATGGTTCCACTCCTATAGGCTATCATTAACACGTTCTCTGTTGACTGCTAATTTATTTATTTATTTATTTATTTATTTATTTGATTGGTGTTTTACGCCGTACTCAAGAATATTCCACTTATACAACGGCGGCCAGCATTATGGTGGGTGGAATCCGGACAGAACCCGGGGGAAACCCACGACCACCCGCAGGTTGTAGCCATTGACTGCTAATTATTTCTCATTCTGTTACGTCTGTGCTTTGTCCAGAGGGGCCTACGTGTGTATCTAATGAACCCTTAATCAAATTCAATCATGCATGTCCTAATTTTCCACTGTCCCTTCGCACTGTCCATCGCATCTAAGCGTGTTTGACAAAGTGCAAGATCTAAGACAACTATACAAATGACGCACACATCCGTTGGAATCGGTTTGTCCGCACATTATTGCTTTGAAATGGGCACATCAGAGGCCAATAGAATACACTGACGGGAACAAGTTCAAAGGGTGTGCGCCTTTGTTCTTTCTTATAGTACATGCGGGAGGCTACCGTGGTCGAGGTGGTCAGCGTGCCAGCACGGCAAAATGCACTGGAGCTATGTCGTCTTCAAGCACATGCTGGCTTCCTCTACGGCCGTGCGATACGTCAGTTAACATGTCAAAATTTCAAATCATTGATAGTTTATCAGAACTAGATTACTCATGTTGGAACACAGAGAAATACGTAATGAAACTGCAGTTTTGATTGGTATTAAAGTTTGAACTCATCAACCATGACAGTATTTTCGAAAAAGCTGTTAAGACAGACTTATAAATGTATACATTAAAAAATTTGCTTGACTTGACCAAACCAACTTGACGCTCGTTTTCTTATTTTGATATGCTAAGTGACATGTTCGGTGTTGTTTATCTTTACAAGGACATTTTTCTTTTCATTCATGTGGTCGGTGCTATATATGCTGCATATGTACTCTTCTAACAAAGAAACGACGGGATAGCACTTCGTAGTGCCACAAGATGCTAAAATATAATGTCCTAGAATTATAGGTGTTTATTTTAAGATTAATTAATTTGCTGAATTAATTAGCACACTTTGAACTAAAGCAGATTTTGTAAGTGAAAATACACCATTGCGCCTTTATACTTTTATTTGCTTCTTTTATTTTTTTCTTTCACACAGGTCGCGGTTTAATTAAACCCACGCTTACCTTCGTAATCATTAAGAATGATTACGTTGAGCTTACACTGCCCTAGATACAGCGCAAGGCGAAAAATGGAATTTTAATGAGGACACATTTATTATTTTTTTGATTGTTGTTTTACGCCGTACTCTAGAATATTTCACTTATGCGACGGCGGCCAGCATTATGGTGGGTGAAAACCGGGCAGAGCCCGGGGGAAACCCACGGCCATCCGCAGGTTGCTGGAAGACCTTCCCAGGTATGGCCGGATAGGACGCCGGCATAAGCTGGTCTTGAACTCACAGCGACCGCATTGGTGGGAGGCTTCTGGGTCACTGCGCTGCGCTAGCGCGCTAACCGACTGAGCCACGGAGGCCCCCCAGCACTCATTTATGCTGTTTTCAAAACTGCATTAGCGGCAAGGGAACGTCTTTGTATTTCTCAAAGAAATGTGAAATAAAACAAATCTCGATCAACAAATCCTGATGATTTTAAACCAAGTAGTATTGAATGGTAGCTATTTATTTATTTATTTGATTGGAGTTCAACGCTGTACTCAAGAATATTTCACTCATTCCACGGTGGTCAGCATTATCGGCAGGTTGTTGCAGACGTTGCGACGTACGGCCGGACATGTTCACTGAGAACACATTGGTGAGAGGCTTCTGGGTCACCTCGGCAACAGAGGTCCCGTAATTATTAATAGAGATATAAATTTATTGCAAAATGAAACATCCGACAACCAATCAACAATCTTTCCTGTGTTAGTCCACTGTTGTTGCGTTAGCAAAGAATCAGTTATACACGATGTAAAAGCATAGAGCACTATGCGAAATCAAAGAGCACAGTGCGAAATCAAGAGCACAGTGCGAAATCACTGATCATCTGCTATTTATTTATTTATTTGATTGGTGTTTTACGCCATGCTCAAGAATATTTCACTGATACGACGGCGACCAGAATCATGGTGGGAAGAACCGGGAAGAGCCCGGGGGAAACCCACGACCATCCGCAGGTTGCTGGAAGACCTTCCCACATACTTGATCATAAGTAAACAGACGTGGACATTGTTAATCCTAAACAGCAATGGTTCACAATCCCAAAGAGAACAATAAACGCGCAAGACTGGCTGCCACATTAAATGGAACACTGCAACCTAATATCAAGATTATTTATTTCCTCGACCATCCTTTCCCATTTCTTTCTGATAATGAAGATTACGACAAGAGGTTTAATAATTTTAATATCAATTTAAATAACAATCTGCTCGCAAGAGGGCAATAGGAAATCCAAATCGCCGGATGACTTCAGCAATTAAATTTCTGTAATTAGTGACCAGACAGTTGTTCTTGGGTACAACGTGCAACGTGTGAAAGAATGATACATCGAGGTGTAGAAATCAAAGTGTATGACGCATATTCTACTTAGGTTCAAAGCGTCTATTTGAGAAGACGCGTGTCCATAGAGTTTGTAACGATTGGTAATAAGGTCTCCCGGGGCCCTGGACAAGATTGTTGTTCTAGCTGTTTAACACAAGGTTGTCTCTCGTGGGCCAGGTAAATTGATTAGGCCCTGTCGCCTTCAGCTTAAAGGTCATTTACATACCGTCCTTGTTTGTCGATGATGGCAACCCTAAATGGAGGAGGACAACGAGCTTGAGGCTGATGGCTATTTTGTATTTCGGAACATTCTGTGCAACGCCCTGTTTTAACAAGGAATTTTCTTAGTGCTAGTCTTTTCTAACCTTTCTGCTGGCAGGATACGCTTATCCAGAGCTATGGGAAAAACTATATCCGTATGCTATGAAATACTGGAAATATACTGCTGACGGGAATCAATGCACCAGTATGAATTTCAGTCATATCGTAGAGAGAACATATCAGCCCATGGCAGAAGAGAGTCACCACAATCAAAATGGAAATGAACGCAACAAACATCAGCTTATATACTAACAAAATGCAAGTTAAAATTCGCAAACTTCGCTCAAATTATTGGTATAATCTAAAGAGACTATATTTGATGGTATTTGTAAATAGCATATAAGTGTTGGTATTTGTCAATGGCAAATAAATATTGGTATTTGGAAATATCATATAAATATTGGTATTTGGCAATAGGGGGCCTCAGTGGCTCAGTTGGTTAGCGCGCTAGCGCAGCGCAATGACCCAGGAGTCTCTCACCAATGCGGTCGCTGTGAACTCAAGTCCAGCTCATGCTGGCTGCCTCTCCGGCCGTACGTGGGAAGGTCTGCCCTGCTCGGCTCTGCTCATGTTTAAACCAGTAATCAATACTGTTTACGATATAAAACTTGCTCAATACAAAATCAGTCACTCGGTCCCTCACTGGCTCAGATGGTTAAAGCGCTCGCTTGCAGCGACCATCAGGCCCTTGGCAGGGAATCCAGTTCTGAGCTTTTCGAATGCAGCTTTATGTGTGTATGATAGGGCTTGACACTTTACTCCAGGCAGTCCGGTTTCATGACTGCCGTGATATAGCTGGGAAATTGTTCAGAACTGGCGAGAGACACTTATGAATTTGACCCCTATAATATGCAATTATGGACATTCATCTCGCTTGATGCGTGCGTTTGTGAATCCAAGACAAACAAATATCGGTTGATATCGTTTTTAGAGGGTTCATATATCCATATATAAACCTCGTGGAAAGTCAGTAAATGCTTTCTGTACTTAACACAAACCGGAACATCATCAATTTATTTAGAACAACCTGTCGTCTGCTGAGTGAATCTTGTTGCGTACCCATACTGGGTGTACCCAACTTTGCAAACCGTCAAACAAGAACATGAGTTTTAACCACATTGTTTACAATGTTAAATCGTCTTTGCGTGCCCATACTTGGTAAACCCAGGTTTGCGAACCGTCAAACAAGAACATGTGTTTTAACCATATTGTTGACAAAAGTTAAATCGTTTTCTAACGTCATGACGCTGTAATCGTGACGTCATTTTTGGGAATTCCATGGTAGGTATGCTTTTAGCTGAAGTGTATGCGAGATGTGGTAGGACTGCTGTCCTCTTGCCATATGTATACATATAGGTCTATTTGCCGCCTGGTGTGTGAAGGTTCTTAATTATTTTTTCATTTAATTTTCCGGGAGTAATCCTTTGTGAAAATAAAAGGCTTTCGAAACGCATTTTTGTCAAACTGCCAAAGGGCAGAACAAATGAACTGATACATGTGACTGCTGTCCATGCTAAAGAGAAAGGGGAAACGGCCACATAATTAGGCATGGCCGTGGCATGAAAGATGGAACATCAGGGCGAATGTCTTTTTTTAGAATATGGGAAACTGAGAAAAGATACAGTGCCTGTATCGGTCAGCTTGGTTTGCATTAGTTCCAGTGCACAATATAGTCCTATACAAAACATCAAAGAGATGAATATTTGTACGACACTTCCTATAAACCTTTGGTTGAATGTATTAAGCACACTGTCGTATGTAGTGTTTGCCATACTGAATTACACACGGCTGTTCCAAAAAACAAGTCCCAATATATCGGCTCTGTATAGTGTATGGTAAAGAACTAAGGATGGGTCTCATTAGACATTTTCAGACATCTTTTCTTTGGGTTACGATGTTCATGATTATGTTTTAATAAAACCTTAAATCCACGAAAATAATATATTTGTTGGTTGTAAACATTTCAAGACCCTTGTTAATCAACGCCATCATGTGTTTCGACGCCTAGACTCCGGACGATGATCCACCGCAAACTTGAAACTTCAACTATTTTTGAGCGCGACGTGAAATTGTGGAAGGAACTCAATTTTTTATGTTCTGTAAATGTAAATATACATGCATCTAGGCATCGAAACAGACAATACTAAGAAAGTATATAGTACTAAAACAGGATTGTATCATACAAGGAGAAGAGTGAAGAGTTTCCAGTGATGTTGGAAAAACCCAAATCATGGTCGCAGTAAAATCAGTATTCAGATATTGTATACCATGCTAGAATCTAAGTTGTCGATAACAAAATGTGTATCTCAGTTGCGCTTTGAATGTGACTGTTCATATATCCAAGGTGGCGATTTCATTGAATCTGATGAAGATAATGTCCCTAGCCCAGTGTTAGGCGGAATTAGACAAATAATCATGAATGCTTTTTATCTTTTCGAACCATGAGTGTACCTTTAGTTTCCCTTACAAATCGTGTTTATGACTTTACGCGGCTTAATTTGAAGAGACTATTTCAACACATGTTTGGTAACAAGTTTGGAAAAAGTGAAAAATCTTATATATCTTTCACTCATTGTCATTTTAGCGCTGCTTTGACAACTATAACAGCATGTTCATAGACTCCTCTACTTCTATCAGGAGTTATAAATCATGAACTTCTCTATTTCCATTCAGGTTCCTAAAATTGGTCTGCTTTCCTAAAATTTTCCATTAAAAACATTTCCGAATCGAAAATAAAAGTCATCAATCATGAACTTTAACCGCAAGTGATCTATCAAACAAAAGAAGTTATTTTTTTGCTTGCGGAAAGAGAGGCCTCATAGGCAAATTTTCTGGTGCAGTTACTAAGTGTCAGTTAGTAAGCTTATCTGGCTACAGAAAGACATGTCATATGTAATGACTGTAATAAATTGGAATGGTCCACCGTGTAAAGATTGGAAAAGAAGACCAGAGCAGCGACGACAAACAGTGGAGTCAGGCTCGATCCCGCACCTCTCAACTTTAAAATAGTAATCGGCTGATGAGATGGACATAATACTTGGCATAAAACTTTTAACTTAGAATCTTGCTTTCTTCTCGGTTTCTTTTGTAACATATACAGAAGGCTTCTTCCGGACGTCCATTTATCACAATTTTTTCCGTAGACTCAGAACATCCCGAGGGAATTCGTGTAGTTAGAAATACGAAAAACAAGCTTGCCCTTCATCATTTGGCTTCAACTTTGCTGTGTATTAGGTCTATACTTGTAATTGAACACATAGCTGGCTTATTTACCTTATGTGTCATTCTCGATGGAACAGATTGTTTTGTTAGTTAATGTTGTCCCAAATGTCTTAAGAACAAATTTATCTACATAGGTCTGTCAGGTACCAGACGAAGGATTGTGGCTTACGCATGGCTCTGTATGGTGTCTTCCATCCATATACTTATTCAACACCACAGAAGAAGTAAAAGATTCGTGAGTGAAGAGGAACACCCCCACTCAAATAAGCCAATAAATTAAACTCCATAAAATTACATGTGGCATTGGGTTCTAAAATATGGGAATTGAGCACATATATAGATTTTGTAAAGACAAATGCAAAATGGTAAATCCCTAATGGCTGTAATGAGTCATTTTCGAAATTAAGTAAGATTAATATTATGCACATTTAATAAGTACTGGTCATCCAACAGGATTCTGTGATTTCCCAAAATGTGAACAATTATGATTTCGGAAAGTTCTAAAAAACTTAAGAATACAAAACATCCACTGCAGTTTATAAAGTTACAAGGATTCTTACATACATCTTAATGCTGTAAAACTAAACTATCGATAAACCATACATATCCAAAAAGTGGTTGTTTATCAGAAAATGTGGAGCTATTAGGCGTTACCTTTCAAATTATTCATGTAGCAGACAATAAATTCTGAACGTAATGTTTCTTTATAAAGATCTAGATAAATATGGCTTATGAATTTGGAAATATTACTAATAATACCATAGTTTGTTCCACTTCATCTTGTCACCTATAATAAGGTAGCTTCAAAATCAGTGGCTGCCTTTCATCGGTGCAGATATTGTCACAAGCTTTACACTGTAAATATGTATGTATATATATTTTGGTTTTACATGGTATTTTTTCAGTAATACCAGGAGGAGGAGTCATTAGGTATATATATGTATATATATATATATATATATATATATATATATATATATATATATATATATATATATATATATATATATATATATATATACTGTGTCTTCTTGTGGCAGGGCGAGTCCATGCCTCCAAAGTACTGTCGTCTCAAAGGTATCATACCGAAGATACCTGACATGACAACAAACCCTGTCACAAAATACTGACACCGGTTGCAGTTGCAGTGCAGTTTCCCTGCTCTAACCTCTCAGTGCTTAGCGCCCAGCGATTACCAGGATTATTCCAGGATAGCAACCCCCAACAACACCCCCACCCCCACCCCCAACCACCCCCACCCCCACCCCTCCATCCACCGCTTCGTTGAGGGCGTATAAAATTGCATTGGTGAATACTGTAAATTGAAGGCGTTTCTGGTCACTCCAATAGGGCTGACCACTCAGTCTTCAAACCGCAAATATAAGTCGTGTAGCATCACGTAGAAGTGGTCAGGGCAAAGCAGTAATGTGTTTTCCCCTTTGGACATTGTTACATGCATTTTCGTATCCCGTGACATCAACGTTTGTTGACGGCTGGTATACATGTACAAAAATCTTCATTCTACATGTAGATTCATTCGGAGTTGCCTGTTGTCTTCTTGTGTAGTGGATTTTGCCGTTGAGAATTTAATAAAAAAACATATTCGGTAAGACGTGAATATCCATAGCTTGTTCCTAAGTCTACGCTAATGAAAACCAGGCATAAATACACAAGACATATTACGATGTTTCTTTGTTTACGCATGATGAAGTGTCAGACAAATTGCTCTGTTACTAGAAAAAGTCACAAGTTTCACTGAATGTATTTTAAAAGGCAGGGTTCTGATTCATTACGTGTATATCAACCTACAGTTGACATGAAACGTTTTTTCTTACCTTCCCTGGCATTTTGTTGTCACCGCTAATTTATCATTTCCTCTGTAGATTTAACCATTATACGGCTTTGTGTAACAGTGCTAGGTTGATAGATTGGACGGTATGCAATAACACAGATATAAAAGCTAGTGTTAAGAGCTAAAAGAAACATCTTGTGGGAGACAACCAATTCATCACTTCTGGATGTACTTCGGTGCAAATTAAGAAACTAAACAAGCGGGAAAAAAGCTTCTTGTTCCTAATGATGGATAAATAACATATCGTGCTCCAATGATAATGCGATGTTCGATAAGCAAACAATATGTTTTTGACTATTTATCGTGGTGGCACGGGTTTCTGGATGATCATGACGTCACCCTAGACAATGACGTCACCCTCGACAATGACGTCACCCTAGGCAATGACTTCTCGGCGTGGGAACAAGGCTTGTGGAGTTTAACGTTAAAAAGTAGAAAAAATATTGTAACTGCATTTTCCTTGCAAGAATATAGACATACAGCATATTAATTTGTAGAGCTTGGGTTGTTACGTTTCACTATTGAAGGCAATTTTAGAAGCGAGTATGGCTGATTTCACAGACTGTTGAATACAGGCGACTGGCTAAAAGAAACAGAATAGAAGAATGATCTATTTATTTATGTAAGTAGTGCCTTGCGTCGTACTAAAGGAATCAGTATTTTGTTCGAAATAAAAGATGACAACAAAAGCATTTAAGGAACTGAGATTTCACAAAACGCTTAAGAAATCTTTTTAAAAAATGAGGTCAAGATGAAAAATGACCGTTTGTAACTTTGGATAATATTATCGTCGTCGGTGGTGCCTTCAGTTCAGACAATCGATAAAAAGTATGTCCGAGACAATCGTAGTTCACAAGATGGCGTCTTTGAACTCTTTGTTATTACATAGTGATGTTTGATACTGAACAAACAGATTACATATACAATTTCAACTCCCACACTGATTCAATTACGGCCTTACGCCTGGGAGTTTGTCAGGTTTTGGTTTTAAAGTTTCCTTCATCGATAAATATAACTGATGTCATACATGTACCTGTGAAATATTATGAAGTGCATAGAATAATGCAGGAATCCAGTAAAACAATGAAATGTTTGATCGCGTTCGAATAGCTGTGAATAACTGATTTTCCCCTTGGGAAACGTCTCAAAAAGGTTGTGAGAGATCAAATTCCTCCAACTTATTCATTGTAATTTTATTTCTCGTTTTAGTCAAAATTATACGCCGGCAGTCACAATTATGATGGAACCAGAAACAGCACCGTGGGAACTGTGATACTTCATGGTTCGGTTCTTCATATATCAGAGCTTAAGACGCATCTCGGCTATGGCTTGTTTCTATGGCCAGTCGCCTATTTTCAGCTGCCCGTGAAATCAGTCAAACTCGCTGGCAGAATTGTATTTCGTTAGTGACACGCAACGCAACAAGCGCTACACATTGATATAGTGTACGTCTATATTACTATAAACAAAACGCATTTGCAATGGTTGTTTCACTGCGTTATGTTAAACTCCTTTGACACTGTAACTGTACGTAGTTGGTCACAGTCCCTCATAGCCACAGATGTAACGTTTTAAAAGTAGGCACAACTTCAGTTCAGTCGCATCGTTGTATAGGCGTAACATTGGAGTTGAGTTAAGGTGGGTCTAAAGCCTACCACACACGGACAACATTTATTGTCGAAAACAAGATTTCTTAATCCAAACATCAAAGTATAATCGAAATTTACTCGTGTGCTTGTAAACACAACAAAAATTCGTGGGTCTGGATCATTTGACCCACAGATTCAGGTTGTTTAATTTTGAGCAACAAAAAGTCCAGAAAAAATGAGGGAAATCTGGATCTTGTGAGATCGTTGTCGTCTACATCAACCAATCAGCGTCTATTGAAATGGCGCCCGTGTGCGCTAGGTTTTAAGCGCTAGGTTTTAAGCTTCCGTGAATGCTGAACACAAACGATATCGTTTTCCAGCGCTGAAGCTTTACGGAAAGCCAGTTTTGTCGTCAAGAGGAAGAGGCATTTTGGCCACAGCTTCGACACAATGCACATGTATACTGATAATGATCAAATATAATGTCCCACAAGAAAAATCATGCACCAGTTTCATTTTACCCATCATGTAGATTCCTTCATCTTTTTAATTAGGGGAACGACGATTTCTGGTCGACGAGTGTACGGGTTTGCACGTTACAAATCTCCCTAGGTGTTAATGTGGTAAAACGCCCATAGCCTAAGAATTCCAGTTCTCAGTGTTTTCATAAATTGGAAATTAATAATCCAAAGCCCTTTTGTTGTACAACATCCGGTACATAATATCGTTAAGAAATTATTACTGCGCACATTATGAGGACAAAATTTATTTCTTTATTTATGTGATTGTAGTTTTACGTCGCACACAAGAATATTTCACTTATACGAGGGCAGTGGAAGAAACAGGGAGCCCGAGGGGAAACCGATCCCCACGGTGACGGAAGGCTTTATCGCACATCAACTTGCACAGGTTATCCTCTTAACCAAACAGCACCACCACAACCTCTTTTGCCCGGCACACACATAACTTCTTTTTGGCTGTGACTTTACTGGGACAAAGGTGCGCCCAATAAACCGTCGATATCGAAAATTTTTATATTGTGCTGGGATGAATCGTCAGGTATGAGATCGTCGGGATGAACGTATAATGGAAGTGACCTGAGAACTAAATTAGTGTCTCGTTAGGATATATCTCAACATGAGCTAGCGCAGAATTTGCCACAGCTTTATCATTTGCCCGAAGAAATTTTAGAAATGTGCTCTGCCCTGCTGATATCCGAAGTTGTATGTATTGGTTTATTATTATGTTAATGCTCTTCGTTCTGAAGAGCAAGTATGCCATGGTAAAATAAAAAAAAAACACACACACAAAAAACACCGCCCATTGCATGTACTACATGTATGTACCTGCCAAACATGACTTAGGTCCGAGCCAAACACATAACGCCAGGCTTCAAGAGCGTCATATAATTGGTCAGCATTTAGGTGTCTATTGCCAACGAGAAAACGCGATCCTTTATTCGATTTCGAATTAACATTAGTTTGGATCATCAGTTTTTACCGAATTATCTGTCGATTGGATACCATTAGTGCTAAGTAATGTGCGATCCCTGGGCTAGATGGAACGAACAAACCGATGGCTTTTACAGCACAGCGTTATGACTAAGCGCTACGCTCTTTCTGTACACAAACCTTGATGTGAGGTCACATTTGTACCCCGCGTTACCATTAGTGCCACTGTGTGCCACTTCTCTTGATCCATTAAATCACAAAACATTCTCATTTATTAGAGAACAATGGTGCTAATTTGTTATAATGCATTTTACTGCCACCGCATAAAAGCCTCATAGGCTTTCCTCTAACAATGCATTTAACGGACAATAGCTATTGCAGCATTGAAAGAACAGAATTTTAGAGATACTAGAATATTTATGAAACTTGCCACCAAGCAGTCCAAAATGATATCTAAGCCACTCTTATTCCCTGTTCTCTTGAGATAGATTAATTTCCTTCTGTGAGGTTGAATTGTTTTTCTTTGAATTGGTAACATGACCAGTTACGTAACGTTCCTTGTTTTGCCTTTTTTCTCTCCCCAAATAATGGCACATAGCTATGGCAGCCCGTGGCAGTTCCTGATTCCCGCCATAAATATTTGGGGCATCCTTTTCTATGCATCGGGTGACAGATTAAATTTGTAAATCATAATATTTGTCTATTTGTGTGTATTATTACGGGGGTGAAATGAAATCGATCCAACAGTTCAGTGGTGCTCCATCCAGACATGTGGTGGCAAGACAGATGAACACCCATCCACGGATGTCTCATATTGAAGACATGAATGTATGACCTTTTCATATTTTTTTTTCAATCCTACTATCTCTGGCCTGTACTTCTGAGGTAAGGCATTTCGTGTTAGAAGTTTTACTGGGAGTACAAGTGGTTTCATAGGCTAATGATGGGTTTAACATTATCGCAGTCAAATAAAGAAAAGGAAATGTGATAGCACGGCACAACGCATGACGCAACGGAGACATTGAAACCACTAGGTACTTAAAATTTTGCGACAAACAACTCTGTAGGTAGTGTTGTCCATTTTTTTGGTCGTTCTGTTAAATGTTTAATATCGTTGGTCGCAGTTATTTTGAATGCCCGTGTCGGTATTCAGCACGACACACAACTGTTTCAAACATACAAAGAATTCATTACTGTCGATTTTAAACATTTAATTTACTTATATGATTAGCGTTTTCTACTGTATTGAACGATATTGCGCTATGGTAGAAGGACACCCGACATATGGGAGGGGAAATCAGCATGGCGTTGACTTCACATCACAGCGACTGGATTAGCGACACCCTCGTGATCGATTATTGCTTCTACCACGTTGTTTAGTTCTTTATCAAAATCTTCGCTCTTCCTAAACTCTTACTGTGAATTCTTGTCTATTAGGCTATGTCGGTCTACAACCAGTGCGGACAGTGGTGTATCTGCATTAAAATATTAAATATTGTACATGCATAGCGTGTGATTCAGTGTAAATCGTGTAGGGATTTGTTATGGAGGACAATAAACTCACTTCCTTTTGATTCCTATTTGATGGCTCTTATCCAAGTTAAAGATCACTAAACCGACAAATATCACAAACATTCAGACACGTAGACCAGCGATAAATTAGTTTATTTGATTTATTTATTTATTTGATTGGTGTTTTACGCCGTACTCAAGAATATTTCACTTATATGACGGCGGCCAGCATTATGGTGGGTGGAAACCAGGCAGAGCCCGGGGGAAACCCACGACAATCCGCAGATTGCTGGCAGACCTTCCCACGTACGGTCGAAGAGGAAGCCAGCATGAGCTGGACTTGAACTAGAGCGACCGCATTGGTGAGAGGCTCCTGGGTCATTATGCTGCGCTATCGCGCTAACCGACTGAGCCACGGAGGCCCCCCCCCCCCCCCCCCCCACCCCGATAAATTAGTAGAATCACACTAAAATGGACCTAGAAACATCGGGCAGTGAAGCGAAGAATATCAAGCAAAAGAGTGCATGTAAGCGTACGTTCACCCTTCCACATCGATATCAACGCTGATCGTGCCCAAAGTTCACTGCTATTAAATGCCTCAATCTGAAATTTTATGCCGCACG
Source organism: Liolophura sinensis (assembly GCF_032854445.1). Classification (NCBI taxonomy): domain Eukaryota; kingdom Metazoa; phylum Mollusca; class Polyplacophora; order Chitonida; family Chitonidae; genus Liolophura; species Liolophura sinensis. Next base: position 7,892,299 of record NC_088306.1, read on the forward strand.
GATACTTGTCAAACGTATGGTCTCTGTCTGCCAGATATATGAGGAGGTCAACACCTACTGCATGTTGTTTTAAGAATGGCTCAGAGTCGTGATCTGTGTGGGGGGTATGTCGTGATATTTGATCATGGTCATAATGTCGAGGTGTCAGACTCTTCCCTACTGCAGCAACGTATGCAGGTTGTAGGCTGCGATCGAGTACTTTGGAATAGCAATTACTGATTCCACAGGCAACATTAGGCAGGAGGGGGGAGTTGAAGGGTATTTCATTGAGATGCTCACAGCATTTGTTTCCTTTGCCCTTACAGTTCATACCGTATAATGTAGTGTAGCGAAGCATCTTTCGTACCAAATTCCCACTTGTTTATTTGGCATCTTGCCAAAACTTTCATATTTGAATTGCTGACGTCATGAATATCCACAGTGCATTTTGGCCTAATGTTTGCCTTTTGGCGTAATGTTGGGACATATCCACACATTTTTAGTTACTGTACATCGATTTGGACGTTCTGCCCTACAGTTGTTTTTGACTATGGTACGGAAAACAGTCTATCCCTTTTCTTAAATTAGGTGCGATTTCAATTAAGCTTTTTTAAATTGTTAAGAATATACCCCCAGATCACATCCATGAAATAAATGAATTGGCTGACAGTCGCCACAATATTCAATGCAAATGAATGAGAACATTCAGGTGCATATATAATCCGATGAATTTATTTATTTACTTTACTTATTTCCTCAAGATTTTTTCTCATAAAAGATGGATATCTTTATGACGAATTTTGCCGATGTTGGGTAGTCACTCATCACAAGAGTTTGTTCTTACTCTAAGCACTGCCATTAATGCTGGAAACACTCTCTTACTGAAATATTGTTTAATTTATGTTTACAAAAACGACCTCACAAATTTTATAAGGACACCAACATTACCTGATCTCCGTGTGTATTTACAAAGCAATGTTTATGCATTTAACATCATTATAAAAATTCTAAAAAGTTCAAGTGTACAAAATTTTGATCCTACTGTACAGATTGTCAAACCAAATCAGCGACGACAGAGTAAGCGTTGGCAAACGTGATTGGTAAATTCCAACAACACTCTTGCTATCAAATATGAACAGAAACTCGAGCGATCGGTGTCCTAGTCATGTCCGTTGTACATTTATAAGCATTCATGCAAACAACATCAACATCATGCTTTTCTGTGCAGCTACAGTCAAAAGTGCGACTGACGTACCGGTATTTTCATTGGGCATGGAGATTAAATGGACTTAAACGGAGGTTTAAATTATTTGTCATGACGTGAAATATCAAATACTTTCCAGCTTCACTGAGGACGGAGCATTACTCCTGTCTTACATGTTACCATCTTTATTTACTATTTATATATGGCTTCTTACAAATTGTCTTTGGGAAGTGGTGTTTTCAGTTGTTTTGGAAATGAATTATAGCCGTGGAATCGCCACTCCATGATATACGAATGGTACACGAATATCTGACTTGACACTTAGATTTGAAGCACAACCACACATATTTATCTTGAAGAGGTCACCGTGTTGTTTCAACCAGTGACATCGGAGATGTTTTGAGAGACTATAAATCGAATCAAATCTAAATTGGTTCAGGTGCACGTGGACCTCTATTATGTATGGAACGTTAATTCTGCCTTCAATTCTAGATTTCTAATAAATCAAACACGATAAGACGAGTGAACGTTATTTCATTATTAGTGAATTGAAATCGGAATAACTCACCATTATGGCGAGGATTGTTCGTTCTAAAGAGCTTATCTGTAGCTATTGCTGGTAGACTGTTTTCATTTTCCCTTATTTCTCTGTGCAGCTATATATTCGAGATATAATTTTGACTGAGGTTACATTCTTAGCAAACCGCTTTCGGTGGCCTAATGGTCAGATCGTCGTCTCAAAATCGGGAGATCTCGGGATTAAACCCGGGTAGTGTCATACCAAAGCCTTTCCAGTCCACGGAGCCTTGACGCAAATATGTTCACATAAACTGTCGGTAGCACCAAAATGGTCATATGCTAAGGTAGTTTGCTATTACTTTACTACTGCTTTACAGTTTAGTGTTAAAAAGAATTGATGAGAACAGTCACCTGAGGCCATTTACCAGATATCACACTGTCGTCGCTGCTCTGGTTTTACTCTCTATGATGCACGTCTTTAATTAAATTGCATTCCTGCATAAACCCTGATTCTGCTGATGAACTGATCATCCTCAAGAAGTGGTACCTTGACATTGTTTTAATGTTCCTGTATGTTAAATGCGATGATATCTAATGCTGCATTTTTTTACCTTCCTCTTCTTAAGTCATGGTGCTATGGGGTTTGAAATTTTCCACAATCCACGCATGTACATGAAGAGTTAGAATTAAACTGTAACTGAAGTAAGAGGCTATATTTAACCGGCTACCCGGCACAATTTGCCAGACATCCCACTATCGTCGCTGGTTTGGATCTACTCTCTGTGTTCTGCGTATTTAATTAGCTTGGCAAGGTCAATCTGGTACATGTACTGATATACCTCCATTATCATAATGGTTTTCAAGTTTTAACCAAGGTTTGGTTCTTTTAACTGATCTGAAGCATACCTTTTATTTGATTTTGGTTGTTATTATCACGTCTTATCATTTACTGCTTCCTTGTTTAAATGTTCTCGGCACGATATGGCTGTAATACTGTCAATGGGGCGTGAAGTCATAATTGATTCATGAACATTGCTACATTAAAACGTAACTCTGTATACACGTGTATTCCAAGTTATGGTCCTACAGCACTGGCATTATAGCAGGATTGTGTTCAACAGCGAAAACAGCGGTTCGAAGCACTCACAGATCCTGGTGCAAATTTGACCGTAGGATACAAGTGCAGTTTTATTCCCCTGCGGCATTACAAGGATAGCACGACACAGAATGTGATCTGCAATCCGCCCAACCTTCACACAAGTTGTCCACGGAGAGTGTGCAGGAAATTGCCTTCTTCAATACTGGAGTTACACGAAAAAAAACCAAAGATGCTTTGTCCCCGGGGTGGGGGTAAAGGGAGAACTCAAAGAAACCAACGTTCCCGAAATCTTTGCCATTCGCACAGTGTCTTTAGTGGTAATATCAATTTGCTTGTTAAATCAGTCGACTTGAAACAAATCTGCCGAGAGCTGTATCATTAGTACATGCTGCGTGACTGCGTCTGGCAATGTAACAAAAGGGAATCAATTTTGTCCTGAGGTCTATTATATTATTTCTTGTGTAGTGGATTGTGCACACCTAGTTAAATGGCTGTGTACATGTAGCATACTTGTTGAACCCTGCCTTGAGTTCATGGAATTTTAATGAACGTCTTCGGTTGTAACCAGGTCAGGTCATACCAAAGACTTTAAAATGGTATTTGTTGCTTGGCCGTGGCGCTCAACACTGAGAGGTTAGAGAAGGGAAAAAAGACTGGTTGGCCTGGTGTCAGTGTAGTGTGACTGGGTTGGTGTCATGTTTGGTGTCCTTGGCATGATACTTCAGTGGTGGCAGCACTTTAACGGCTTGGACTTGCTCTGTCACAAGAGTGAGTGAGTGCTTGAGGTTTAACGTCGTACTTAACCATTTTTGCGTCATATGACGATAAAGAAATCCTTAGAGTGCAGATAATGTGCCTCCTTGATGCAGAACGGTTTTCTACAGCTCTGTTATCCAGTGCTGCTTCAAAGAGACGACTTACCGAAGGCAAATAAGCCGCACCGCCCGAGCCATTATAGTGATACGGGTCAACCAGTTGTCCCACCATTCCTTTCATGCTGAACGCCAAGCGAGGATGTTACAATTTCCTCTTTTAAGCTCTTAGGTGTGAACCGACTCAGGATTGACCTTGGATCTACCGCCTACTGAAGGGGACTATCTACCATCTACCCCACGGATAAGTGAATCCAAACATTCAAAATATTTCTAAATGCCAGTTTAAAATGACGACACAAACATATGCTAATAAATATATATAGACGTATACATGTACAATACAGAGTGAGCTAGAGGCAACCACCAGTACATTACATGTTTGATAACAGGAAAGACTCACAGAAAGCCTCGAGTTGTCTAGAGATATTCAGCCATGAGAGCGAAACCAATTTTATTTTACAACAGACAACGAGCAATACATGTAGCTAACCATGAATTTTACTGCCGTACTTTCTGTACCTGTTCTTCAAAGCATAATTCCTATTTAACTGACATTGTTTGGTCCCAGTTTTATTTATTTATTTATGTGATTTGTGTTTTACGTCGTCCGGTATTAATGTGGGAAGAAACAGACAGAGCCCCTGGGAAATCCAAGACCAGCCGCAGGTTCCTGACAGACCTTTCCATGCACCACCGGAAAGGAAGCAACATGAGCTGGACTTGAACTCATGGAACCGCACTGGTGAGAGGCTGCTGGACATTGCCCCATGCCGGCAGGCTAACCACCTTGGGCAGGGAGGCCCATAACCCCGAGTTCTCTATAACTTAATTAAAGACTTGCAGCACAGAGAAAACCAGAACAGCGACGTCGCTGTCATAGCTGGCATATGGCCACTCAATACAATTTATTGTCAATTTACCTCAGTTATGTTTTTTTTCTAACTCTTTGCACAAATCCTTAACTAGTAGCAAAGTACACGCTTCCTAGCACCAAGTGGCATTTCTTTTCAAATATCATCCTAAAGGGGGGGGGGGGATGCGCTCTCCCAATGGCTCAAAACTCCAGCCCACATACATCCGTTGCCATCAACACCATTGGAGACTTTATCACATAATTACAGGTAATATAGTCGTTTACGTCCTTGACGCTGATAACGGTTCAAATATTTTTCCACTTACGTGACAGGTAATCGGATCCGCTGTGGCTGGCACCGATTAAACCAGCGATGGCCTCTCAGTCAATTAGAACCACATGAATGAATAGCTTTGGTTTCACGCTCAAGTAATTAGTGTCCTGTACTCGGTATCGTCTGTTGATGTCCAACGGCATTCAGATTTAATTATATGATAACCGAGATCATGCTTCACTATATCCGGTTCATACAGGACTTCGTGTAACTGTAATTTGCTGCTCGGCAGATTTTGAATTAGACGAACATTTACACCATTCTTTTACAAATTGACACTAACGCTTCGCTCATGACGCTCGAAGGGATAATGTTATGGATATGAAAGCGGATTGCTTCCCTGGCTGCCTGTTCGATCATTTGGCCTCGAGCAAATGTAATTGTGTTGCTTTGCTGAATTTGCTTGATCGAATTGCGGTGACACCCCTACAGTTGAACTTAAAACTGGTTTAAAAGGTTTTAAAATTAATTTGACATTAAATTTCAATTCGAGCCCATACAAAGGTCTGAATACAAGTTCTATTGAATTATCTATAAAATACAAGATATGCAGCTAACATCTTCTGAATAAAACAGTTAATGTATAAATAATACTGACAGTTTAATCTCGAGACATCTGGTCTAATATTCTCTCAGACAAATCATCCGAAACGTGTGATAAAGCATTTAGTTTCTTTATTATTTTGTATTATAAAAGAGCAAATAAATAAATGAATACATAATGGTTTTCTTTTAATACAATGTTTAGTGAGAAAGCCATATGAAGTTGTAAAGACGGTTACGGATGTTAGCACTGTCCAAGGACGAATCCCAGGTTCACCATCAACCATTCCATGTTTGCAAGAAATAATTGGCTTTTAGAAAAGAAGAAAAAATCATGCATGCATATCTAATCGGCTTTAATACGGTACAAGGTTTTAGTACTGTTACGGTATTGAAAACGGCAACAGAAAACAGACTCAGTGACTCAATATTACAATGTTAACAATGCATTATATATAAAATGAGACGGACAGTTTTACAGACAGTTCAACAACAACAACAACATACACATCAGTATTACCGGTCTTTACAAGTTTCCAGTTCACCTTTGCATCCCAAGGAATGTATTCCAGGAAATCCAACGTAAAGACCATGGGATAAACACACAATTCACACAAGTCACAAATTGTCCCAGACAGGTACTTCGCTAGGTTAGCGAACACGAACACAGTACACAGGTTACACAGAACTGGAACGGTCAAACCTTTGAATGACGTCACACCCGCAGAGCACAACACAGGGTAAATACAGGCATGGAGGTATAATCCACTTCAGATCAGTCACAGCTCCCGCAGAAGCTCACAAACGAGCCGTTCAGAGACGTAGAGTAATGTCACCTTGTGGCAGAACGAACGTCCTTTGCAAAACTGAAAACTTCAGTTTAGAGTCCTTGACGACCTTGTCGGTCAGGTGAGGTCAGCGTGTTAAACAAATTACACAGTCCACACTGTATAATCATAATAAAGATCCGAACACCAATAAACGTGACTTCCGCAGAAATTCACATAAACCAGACATCAGTACTACTGTGGTACACAAACGGTGCCGGCATAAAAAACTGTCCTCCCAAATGAAACTGGCATCACCAGCTCATATCAAAATAATGGACTCGATACGAGAGCGTCTCACACTCTCCTGGCTCCCAGTGGATGCAGCAAAAATACCTCCACTCTGCACAGAAAACACGGCTTATATACGGTCCAGGTGGATTCAACTATTCTTAGACACACAGAATTAACAGCCAATGAACATCCAGTTAAATAAACAGAGCATTGAACAAGGTGCTTTCGGCCAGGTCCGCACTGTACATATATAACAGGGCCTGTTATGCTTATAACATATAACACAAAGGTCCGCAGACTAACAGTACATGAAGACGTTAAATAGTCATACATAACACCCCCACCCTTCAGGGAAAGAAAGTTTTGCATAAAACTTTCTTTAACATATTAATAATCACGAATAATAATAACGTTTACCACACAGCCTTTAAAAACAAAGCTGCAGAAAACCAACTAGACACGTGACAAACAATCAGCAATCACATTATCTTTCCCTTTTATGTGTCTAATCTCTAGATTAAATTCTTGCAAAAGCAAACTCCACCGTAACAATCTTCGGTTTTTACCTTTTAGTTTGTGCAAGAAGGTTAAGGGATTGTGATCTGTATACACAACAATGGGGTAACTTGAGGAAGTCACATATACTTCAAAATGCTGTAAAGCTAGAATCAAGGACAGACATTCCTTTTCTATTGTTGAATAATTTCTCTGGCACTTGTCAAATTTGCGAGAAAAAAAACATACAGGGTGATCAACGTGATCTGTTTCATTTTCTTGTAACAAAACTGCCCCAGCAGATATATCACTAGCATCAACAGCTAGCTTAAATGGTAAATTAAAATCAGGTGCTACAAGTATGGGGCCGCTGCTTAGCATGGCCTTTAATCTATCAAAAGATCTCTCACACTCAATGGACCACAAGAATTTAGCACCTTTCTTTAACAGCTGAGTTAGTGGCTCACTAACAAATGAAAAGTTCCTACAGAACTTACGATAATAACCTGCCATGCCCAAAAAACGCTTTAACTCTCTCTTACAACTTGGCACTGGAAAACAAGAGATAGCAACTCCACTAGGATGTACAACATTGAGATCAGTGCTATCTCTGTCTACATATGGCTTTAACATGTTAATGTGACAAAGTTGTCTAGATTTGCGCCGATCAGGAATGAAAATAACATAATTAAGATCACTTAACCTCTTGTCTACTACATAAGGTCCAAAATAACGAGCCTCAAGTGGCTTACCACTAACTGGAAGTAAGGCCAATACCTTCTGACCAACTTCAAATCTGCGTCTTACTGTCTCTTTGTCATACTTAGTTTTCATACTCTTCTGAGAAGCTGTAAGATTCTCTCTGGCTAACTCACATACTCTGTTGAGCTTAGTACGAAAACTTGACACATACTGTAATAGGTTAACATTGTCACTATCACCAGACACAAACTTTTCCTTGAACAACTGTAGTGGACCACGCACAGTATGGCCAAACACAAGCTCAAATGGACTAAATCTAAGTGACTCTTGTACAGACTCTCTTACAGCAAACATTAACAAAGGTACACCCTCGTCCCAATCTTTCCCTGTCTCAAAGCAGTAAGTTCTTATCATACTTTTCAGTGTCTGATGGAATCTCTCTAGTGCTCCTTGACTTTGTGGGTGATAAGCTGAGGATTTATACTGGCTAATACCTAGCTCCTGCATAACTTGTTGGAACACACCAGACATGAAATTTGAACCCTGGTCTGACTGTACTGACTTAGGCAGACCAAACATGGTGAAGAACTTAACTAAAGCCTTAATTACAGTCTTGGCAGTAATATTCCTTAGTGGAATTGCCTCAGGGAAACGAGTTGAAGTACACATTATGGTTAACATATACTGATTTCCAGACTTTGTCTTAGGTAGCGGACCAACACAATCTATTAAGATTCTACTGAATGGCTCACCAATTGCAGGAATAGGCCTCAAGGCTGCCTTGGGGATTGTCTGGTTAGGTTTCCCCACTAACTGACATGTATGACAAGACCTGCAAAATTCTGTAACATCTTTCCTTATTCCGGGCCAATAAAAATGACTGAGAATCTTATGATAGGTCTTATTAACACCTAAATGACCTGCTAACGGCGTTTCATGCGCTATGGTCAGTATGTCTTTTCGATAAGACTTGGGCACAACTACCTGATGCTTAATTGCCCATTCATCCTCCAACGAAACATCGGGAGGCCTCCACTGCCGCATCAATATGCCAGACTTGACATAGTAGTAGCATGGGTCAGGTAAAGATTCACCATCTTTAGCTGCATCATTAAACAAGCAAGAAATACTTGGATCACTGTGTTGTCCAGCAATCAACTCAGTCCTACAAAATGGCTGATCACCACTAACAAAATTAGTATCTACTTCCTGCTGGCTGTCTAATTTGGAAGAATCTCCATCCAACATGTTGTTGAGAAAAGTCTCACTCAAATCAACAGTACTACCCTGGTCTGTACTGACTTTTCTAGACATAGCTCTTGTAACAACACAGGACGGATATAAACCCGCTATATCGCTTTCAACTGGCTCTGTGACTGAATTCAGAGAAGGCTTATCAACCATTAAGGGATCAACAGTAACTTTATCATGTGCCAAGTCATTTCCCAACAACAAATGAATACCCTCAAAAGGTAATGAAGGCTTAATGCCTACCCTGACAGGTCCAGATATCAAATCTGATGACAAATAAATATCATGAAGGGGAACACTGACAAAGTCACTAGACTCTACACCTCTAATAAGGGCGCGAACCCCAGAGTATGACTCTTCAGAAAAGGGCAGAGTATTCATCAACAACAGAGACTGAGATGCCCCAGTATCCCTTAATATCTTTATAGGGGTAGCACAAGACATGTCGCTTCTAAGCGACACTGAACCAGAATTGATAAACGGAGCGAAGCTATCCATAGAGCATTTGGGAATCTTATCCAATCCCGTATCAGCTAACTCAGATCTGCTTTTAACTGCTGATGTAACTTCCGGCAATGTTTTGTGCATTGCAACACAAAGACCTGTGGGCTTAGACTCATTCTGAGCTTCCCGTATCCTTTTCAACTTGTAACATTCACTCATCACGTGACCTACCCGCTTGCAAAAATTACAAGTGACCCTATTTCGAGGACTACCATTCCAATCTGAACTACGTGAACCATGAGCTGTAGAACCATTGGAGCCTGGTGTAGAACTCTTCTGTATAGAGCTACCTCTACCTGTTGCATGTGACTGGGTATTTCTACGTGTAAATGAATTAAATGGCTTACCCGTGTATGTAACCTTATGTGTCAAGGAATAATCATCAGCTAAACTGGTTGCCTCTTCAAGTGTACTCGCCTTCTGCTCATCAACGAACACCTTTACATCATTATGAATACAACGCTTGAACTCTTCTACCAGCACAAGCTGACGCAAACTTTCAAAATCCTTGCCTATTTTCTTGGCTATACACCAGCGATCAAACAACTGCTCCTTAGCTCGACCAAACTCAACGTATGTCTGATCTCTACCTTTTTCACAGTTACGAAATTTCTGGCGGTAAGCTTCAGGCACCAATTCATAACCCTTCAAAATTACCTCTTTCACATAGTCATAATTGGAAGCAGTCTCTACACTTAACTGAGTGTAAATTTCCCTGGCCTTTCCAATTAGCACACTCTGTAATAACATAGTCCAGAACTCTTTAGGCCACTTCAAACTATTTGCAATTTTCTCAAAATGCAGAAAATACTTATCCACCTCTTTTTCCTGAAAGGATGGAACTAACCGAATGTATTTGGTCACAAATCCTGTACCCTGTCTACCGGAAGGACCCAGTTTCTCATCTCTCTCTACCTCTAACTTTTTCATTTGGAACTCCAATTCTCTTTCCCTCTCTCTTTCCTCTCTCTGTACTTCCCTCTCCTCTCTCTGCACTTCCCTCTCTCTTTCCTCTCTCTCTCTCTACATTTTCAACTTTTCTAACTCTATCTCATGTTCCCTCTCTTTCTCTTTTTCTTCATATTCCCTCTCTTTCTCCTCTTTCTCCAATCTCAACTTTTCTAACTCTAACTGCTTAAACTTAAGCTCGGCATCAGACTGACCCTCGAACTCATAATCAGATAATGCAGAACTATCAAACTTCCCTATCTCCACTAAATGTTTCAACAAAGTATACTGCATATCTCTTTTCCTCCATGAAGACTTTATGGACAAACCTAAAAATGTCCCTAACTTAACCAAGTCTTCCTTCTTTAAACTCTCAAAAACATCCTGATCGGGCGCATTAACAAACTGTTTAGGATCAAAATCTCCCATTGTAAATATTTAGCCACTGAATCATTCACTGTTAAAATTTAGCAATCGCTTCTCACTTGTGTTTAACATCAAATATTCGGTGCTAAACAAAAGGGAAACAATCATTTCCCGGACAAGCCCCCAATTTCTGTTACGATATTGAAAACGGCAACAGAAAACAGACTCAGTGACTCAATATTACAATGTTAACAATGCTTTGTATATAAAATGAGACGTACAGTTTTACAGACAGTTCAACAACAACAACAACATACACATCAGTATTACCGGTCTTTACAAGTTTCCAGTTCACCTTTGCATCCCAAGGAATGTATTCCAGGAAATCCAACGTAAAGACCATGGGATAAACACACAATTCACACAAGTCACAAATTGTCCCAGACAGGTACTTCGCTAGGTTAGCGAACACGAACACAGTACACAGGTTACACAGAACTGGAACGGTCAAACCTTTGAATGACGTCACACCCGCAGAGCACAACACAGGGTAAATACAGGCATGGAGGTATAATCCACTTCAGATCAGTCACAGCTCCCGCAGAAGCTCACAAACGAGCCGTTCAGAGACGTAGAGTAATGTCACCTTGTGGCAGAACGAACGTCCTTTGCAAAACTGAAAACTTCAGTTTAGAGTCCTTGACGACCTTGTCGGTCAGGTGAGGTCAGCGTGTTAAACAAATTACACAGTCCACACTGTATAATCATAATAAAGATCCGAACACCAATAAACGTGACTTCCGCAGAAATTCACATAAACCAGACATCAGTACTACTGTGGTACACAAACGGTGCCGGCATAAAAAACTGTCCTCCCAAATGAAACTGGCATCACCAGCTCATATCAAAATAATGGACTCGATACGAGAGCGTCTCACACTCTCCTGGCTCCCAGTGGATGCAGCAAAAATACCTCCACTCTGCACAGAAAACACGGCTTATATACGGTCCAGGTGGATTCAACTATTCTTAGACACACAGAATTAACAGCCAATGAACATCCAGTTAAATAAACAGAGCATTGAACAAGGTGCTTTCGGCCAGGTCCGCACTGTACATATATAACAGGGCCTGTTATGCTTATAACATATAACACAAAGGTCCGCAGACTAACAGTACATGAAGACGTTAAATAGTCATACATAACAGTACGGATATAAAAATGTGGGCATTTTCGCATAAGGTTCACCTTACACGATCCAGCCAACGTGTTCTTAAATGCAGTCTTCACTCGCAGATTTTCGTTAAGTCATATTTCCCTCAAAGGATTCCTCGTTAATTCATGTAGTTCTCTGATTATATTGAGTTCTGCGTCACAAAAACCGCATAGGCTTTATAGCGGACTTTCCTTGAACTACGGTTCTCGATATAAAACAGACATATTCGTGTATATGAATATGATCACACGCCCTAGCTAGCACTTGCAGGTTCAAAGTGGGAAACCCCTCGAAGGCTTACAAAACATTGGAACTTTGGTTTGAAAGAGAGCCAAGAAATCGTGTTATGCTTATGTAATAACGAGCCTCTCAAATAACCTCTTAGTTGAAAAGGGAGTCTACATAATGAGAAAACGTGGTAATGTTCTGGTTGATGTCACGCAAATGTAAATGATGCGCGCATTATGGCTAAGAAGAGTATTGATTTACAGAGCGTATCATGCAAGTTATGTAAAAATCCAGTTATCAGAAGCTGGCATGACCGATATTCTACACTGCATTAATTTGAGCTCTTTGCTATTGCCACACCAAAGTAGTTCTCAAAGCGTCCTGCGCGTCCAAAAAAGGCTCGTAAAACGGGCTGGGACCGGCGCAGAAAGTGTGACTTTCGCAAAGTGATGTCAAAAAATACGACGAATATCAATACATCATGTCAATGAGTTGGGATGAGTTGGATCTGTCTTCAAACAAGGTACAAACGACCCCGTGGGTGGGCACACGTACTACAATTGATTCCAGACTGCACCATGCCCTAACATGTCCTTAGTAGGTTCGAAGTACGGCAATTCCATTCGCAGTACGTCCATCTCGTTTTGAGTATGTTGTCACTCCTTCTATCTCCGTCTATTACAGAATGGGATGACCGCCAGAAAATTGTGAGCAAGCTCGAAGTTTGAGACCACCCATTTCGTCCGAGCCAGTCTATGAAGTTCAAATAAAGACCCTAAAAGTTGTTGAAATGCCCATGCACGCAGTTTGAGTCCGTTCGGCCGAAATTTTAAGACCGTAGTGACAACGTGCTTGGTGTGATGGGAGTTTTATGTACATAGAGTTTTCTTGACATACACCATCACACTGACAGGACTGTCATGTGAACGAGAGGATTTAACAATATGCAACTCTCGCTCCAACGTTTGATTATGCCTTAGATGAAAACAACAACAGAAATGCTATGAATGGCCGAAGAAAAACGTCCTCCACGGCGACAACGTTGTTCAAGCAAGGACAATACAAAAGGGCAAACGAACGCCCAGTGTAAGAGAGAACAATCTTCATTCATCTGGGATCACAACATCGAAGAGATCCCTAAGAATGTTCATCCAATTTGTATTCGTATCTGTGGACCGCGCTCTCATTTGAAAATTTTACACCCATACATTTGCATGATCTCGACTGAATTCAAATCACATGCAGCAGCCGTCTTGTACGAGGACACCAAAATTTGACTGTGTAAGAACATATCTGTCGTGTCTTCCTAGAAGCGACAGGTGAACCACCGAACTTTGGGAAGACATTGAGAAACTTTCCATCATACGACATACTCGTGGAAGGCAACTGGTCTTCGCCGAACGCTTGGGATAAATCCGCATCCATGTGTCCTGCATAAACAGAAACACAAGTAACTTACCTGTCGCGAAATTCTAAACTGGATTCTATTGGTGGCCTGATAGTCCCTGAAGCCTGCGTCCATTGCATGGCTTTGATGTGATTGTGTAACTCTACACAAGTAATGTCTAATAAATTGCAATTATCCTCGGCCACGGAGGCCCCCTGATGGTAACATAAGATACAGTGGGTAAAACCACAGCCCGGAGTGTCGACGATTTTAGCTAATCTGTGGTTGTTTTTGACGGACTAATTTTCAGAACTAGTCATGGATACAATGGTAAACATCAAACAGCCAACTGAAAAGAAAATCTGTCAAATTATTCGGATATGTGAAACTTTTATGCCTTGAACTGGCTGTTATTCGCCTGTCAAATATTTGAAAGTTTTACACCTCTAGGAACTAAATACGTGTACATACCTTGGTCATTTTTACATAGTCTGTGTTTACTTGCTCGCATCGTAACCAATGACATGTGAGAGGTTTGTGAAAAATAAAACCTGTGGGCCCTCTTTTTGCTCACAAGGGACAGAAGTTATTCAAACCTAAGAACTTTTTTAAATGCTTACATTGCAGTGGATGGTCCATAATCCCGATGCGCTTTATTAAAATAGAAACAGATATACAATAGATATTGTGAGTGCTTATTGTAACTATTTGCCCCGGGATCAAGAAACAATCTTAGGCTGAGGAAAAATTTCAAACGACTTTATAATTGTTATTTCTTATGTAACAAGGTAAAAATATTACTTGACAACGTAAATTCTGTGTAATTTATTATAAAACAATTTTCATCTAAAATAAAAAGAAGGAACATATCAAAATTTAATGACTGAAATTTTGACTTAAGTCTGAGGTCGCTTCGTTATCCCGGGGTCTGGAGCTTAAACCACCGGTTCTGGACAGTCTACAGCATGCCACTACTGGACGTTTGTCACTGTTTAGATCAATCTCAAGCTCAACTTCTGAACAAGCTGCCAAATGGTTGAAAATACATCTCCAGGTAATAGATCTCATGAAATAATATCCCACCTGTGCATTTTATCCTGAAATAAGGCCTTGATTATTGAATATAAATCAGTTATTCGATATTGAAATGTTATCAAACGCATCCATGGAGGGCGTCTGCCAAAGGCCCATACAAATCTAACTTTTAATAACTTTGAGCCCCTTCGGACTGTAAGGCATCGCTCATCATGTGCACCTGCGACTTTGGATAGAAGATTTCCCACAGGGATATAACTCTCGGACGACACCCAAAGGGAAAGTTTCGTCTCCAATACACCTCGGCACTCTTGATTTAAAATGAAATCATACTCGATAATAACTGGGGTCTGAAGGAATGATTACCAAAATCATATTACTGGTCTAATTTAATCACTGATTTTTTCTTACCCGTCTAATGCTATACCTTGTTCATAGCTTTTGTTATACGATAACCGAATGATAAGTTACTAAAATATTGGGGGAAATTAAGGTTTACTGACCCCTTCACTCAGGGCGAAAGCCCGATGTCGGCAGATCACCTCAGCCACGTTGTTGTTTTCACAACCGAACAAAAGTAGATAGCCTAGTCACTAGGCATGAATGACATCGGCTACAGGATACGGAATCACACACACACGCACACATGCGCGCGCGCACACACACATACACACGCGCGCGCGCACGCGCGTATCTGTTGCTGTCGAGTGGATAGAAAGACATTTTGTGTGATGCGGGGAAAATAGGTCACTACATCAAACAAGATGTCTAGCGATCTTTTACGTTCACATATTAATATTTGTGTTCCGTGTCAACTGCTCACACTAGCAGGGTGCGATTTGAATACTGATTTCCTTTATTCGGCCAGAACATACCTTGCCTCTTTCCCACATGACTGAAAACTGCTGACCTCTTCTCTTTGCATGATTCCATCCTAATTTGGTTATTTTATATACTTCCTTAGTTCTTTCGTAGTTTGTGTTTGATGTCGCTTTGGGAATTGGTCTTGCGATTATTGACTTGGAACGTCTATCTTGCTTTCATTCACATTGGCATTTTGTCAGAAAGCTTTTGACAGCACTGTGCAAAGACCACCACCGTACAAGAAAATACTGTTTTGTAAGGCTCAACCCTGCCACTTGCTTTAGACATTATACACATCGTGTTTATCTTAGCTATCACATTATTATCGACGCTCTGGTTTTAGTATCAGTGCTATGGTCTTTTAACTGTACACTTTTTAGAACACACACGATATCGTATTCCCTCCTCTGGAATCTGTTGGTGGAATATTAACTCCCGAGGATGTACCCTCGCTTTGTTTCCATGTTGAATGTTAATTGTGATAACAATGCGGCATTATCAGTAATTCCAGACTTCTAAATTGCAAGCATTTACCTGTCTTTTTTACCCTATTCTTCTTAACCAATGGTGATGTAGGGTGCGTAATTTGCTACCGTTTAAAGACGTACATGAACAGTTGGGAAAGAAAACCCTGAGGGAAATTGACAGGTGTACACTTTTCACCGGTTACATGTGACAGTTATTTACCAGATGTCACACTTTCGCCGCCTATCTGGTTTATACTCTATGTGCCGTAGTATTTTATTATAACACAGATAATAAATGGACGTAATGATGTGCCCTACTGACCATTCTCGGGGTAATATACAATTTTATTCTCGATGATGGCATTACTCCAAGGTGTTCCTTCTAGAACATACCTTACGTCTTTCCAGCATCCCTGAAAACTGTTGACTATTTCTCTTTCCATGGTTCAGTCGTAATTTGAACATTATACACTTTCTTAGTTCTTTGGTGGTTTGTGTTGACGTCGTTTTGGGAACGTCCATCTTACTTGATGGCTGGTGTACGAATGTCGGTTTCGGCATAGATTCTCAGTGATATGTCTTCTTACATAAACTGGTTGAAAATGTAGACTTTTCAAAGAATTAATGGTTTAAAGCTGTCCTATCTAAACTGACGGCCAAATTTACGATTCCGTGAGTTAAACTTAACCAGCCTTTTCAGCAAATTAATACCAAATTATTGTATGAGAACATTGTACGAAGCATATTCCCATGTGCTGTAAGCGTCTTATACTCCCACACGAATTTGTTTTGAGACAACTAAGAAAGTTTAAAAATCACGTGACCCATGAACGGCCGCAACTGCACATGTAATAAGTGTACAAAAAACGTTACACATAGTGTGCTGGACTTGCACACTGACTAAAAACCACCAAAGTAATGCCTTGATTGACCCCAGAACAACGTGAGAGGGCCTTGGGTATGGTATCCACGGGAGCCACCGATGTCCACATTCCAAAGACCTTCGGCTGCTCTCTTTTAACTGTGTCAAACGTGATGCAACGTTACAGACAGAAAGGGCAGACATCGGACACGCCAAGAACACGCAGGCCTAGGGTAACTACGCCCAGAGAAGACCGGTACCTGCGCACCGTACACCTGGGGAACCGCTTCCTGACAGTGACGTCATCGTCAATCAATGCCTCAGGTCACCGAGTCAGCCAGCAGACCGTGTCCAGGAGACTCACGGAATTAGGGCGGATCGACCATTCAGAGGCCAGTTGTTCACAGCCGAAATCGTCGCCAGAGGTTGCGATTGGCTCAAATTGTACGCCGTTGGCAGCGACTTGATCGGCAACGTGTTGTTTTCACGGATGAAAGCCGCTTCTGCCTGTTTCGAGTCGATGGCAGACAGCGAGTTTACCGTCGAAGAGGCGAACGATCGGAGGTGGTATCGTTTGGTGGCGGTAGCGTGATGGTATGGGGTGGAATTTGTAGAGAGGAACGGAAACCACTGGCCACCATCAACCTAACAGTTCAACGTTACGTGGATGAAATTCTACGTCCTGTTTTCTTGCCATTCCTTCAACAGCAGCCACGTGGTGTCCTGTACCAGCATGACAACGCCAGGCCCCATACAGCTCGAGTTGTGCAGAACTTCCTGGACACCAACGACGTCAACGTTTTGCCGTAGCCTGCACATTCCCCAGATATGTCCCCCATAGAATACCTTTGGGATATCAAGGGCTGTCGAGTAAGACAACGGCCACACCTTGCAGCAAACCGACAAGAACGTTCGCTCTCCAAGATGACTGGCAACGGATCCCACGTCATCTCATCAGACGTCTGACTTTTTCTATGCGTCGGAGAGTTTTTGCATGCATTGAAGCAAAGAGTGGCCACACACGATATTGACTGGTTTTGATATTGACTGATTCTAAAACAATCAACTTCCTGTATACTCTGCCCATTGTTAACCAAGATGGAATGGCTATTTTTCTCCCCTGCTCTGTTTGTTTACCTGTAAAATGATTTAAGGGCTGCTTTTCCGTTCTTACTCAAGACTTTCAACATCCAAAGTCACTGGTCTTTTCAAGATATTAAACTTCAGTCATCCTGTTTTTGCTTTGGTAAAATAAATTGATTTTAACTCTTTGTAAAGATTCTTTTAACCGTCAGTTTATATTTGAATTATTCGGCAACATCGATTGATATATTGCAATTAATTATTTTCGGCCATTTAAAGCTTGTATTACGAAATATAATTTTTTCATGTGTATGTATAGAATGTATAGAATATACATATTAAAAAAACATGAATGTGGTTTTCGAATAATAGCTGCTTATAACTTCCAAAATGTTCTTTTTTCTGGTTCAAACCTGTTCTTGCCACTATACGAGTGCAATATTGCCGAAGTGGTGCTAAGCCATAGACTTTTATTCAGTACGGCTCCAACTACGAACAAAAGTTCCAGCATCGCATGAACCAAACGCTGTATACAGTAACAGAAAAATAACTCTTATTGACTTTATATATGCATCTTCATGTTTTATGTATTAATACAATGACGTGTTTTTTCGTTTATCCCTTGCTTCATATACGAATTATGTGCTATAGCTATCGTGCAGTCCTGTTGTTAATGAGAACGACCCTGCTTAATTAGGGGCAATAATGAATACCTCTTGAGACAAATTCCGCATTGAAATATCCACCGTTTTCAGCTGCCAAGACTATTTTTCTGTTTGAGTGGATATGTCCAGTTTTAGCTCTGACTTACTGGTTCTATAACGACAAGTAAGACTGTAGTGTGAAAGATACATTGAGTCACTCAGATGACTCCACCACGCCTTCCACATTATCGCTAGACAATCAGAAAGAAGAGGATAAAGGTTCCGTCAGTTCTGCCACCTTGTCTGTTAAACACCCCTCAAAAGTGCAATGGTTAATTATGTTCAAACGTAGATGCTATGGAGTCTGTTACACCGAAAGTGTGATATCATTTGCCTCGTTTCATAGCGCAAAACGGGGGCGTCCGTGGCACTGGCAATAAGAGCTAGCACACCAGCCCGGCGCAATGACACAGAAACCTCTCACCAGTGCAGTAGCGGTGAGATCAAGTCCGGCTCATACTGGCTAACCTCACTTGTGAAGATCTGCCAGCAACTTGCGGATGGTCGTGGACCCGGGAGGAAACCGGGCAGAGCCCTGGGGAAACCCACGACCATCCACAGCTTGTTGGAAGATCTTCTCATATACTGTCGGAGAGGCAAAACATCGATCAGCCGCAACCCATTCGAACTTTTGCCATTTTTGTAGAACTGCCCAGATCAATTCCCTTCAGAAAATATCAGATTCACAGATGTACTGTTTAAAGTGTTGAAACTATTCCAAAGTTTGAATTGTTTTCGTGCAGATGATGGTTTTATTTATTTATTTCATTGGTGTCTTACGCCCTTGAGATGATTGTTAGTCTTCCAAGCTGTTATTCACTTTCAGTGTTCGTTACCAAATGCCTTGAGCTACACATCGGTGTTTAAAACGTCTACGCCACATGGACTTACTTACACGTCATATTGGAGATATACTGAAGACCTTTAAAATATTTACTCAGAATTAACGGGCAATCCGACTGCCTTGAAATTTAACGGGGCACAAGTATGAAAAATGTATTTGTAAATGCACAAAAAGGTAGAAACCCACTAGCACCATGGTCTACCCAGAATTAAGTAAATAACATGCAAAGATGTTATGGCTAGAATTTCTAAGACTGGTCTAGAATTACTGAAGATGCTTGGTTTTCATCACATATAATATAAAATTACACGAAAGCAATGCCAAGGGACCATGCCGCTGGGATACTTGGTTCGCCAGCGGTATCCTATTTTAGGTGAAAATGTAACACAAAAGACATGCACAATAATAGTTATCATATACCGAACTGTCTATGGCCTCGATGCAAGGTTTTACTTTAGATGATGACGTCATAACTGTTTCTAGGACAAGTTTCAAATCGCTGGCCTTCTTTGCGCCCTCTACAGCGGAATTTCCTGCGTTGTATTTGGGATGTTGTCATACTGACACAAACATGTGAGATTAAATAAACTAAGAAAAATAAAATAAAACAAATAAATATCACCGGTGATTTCTTAATATTCTTTCCAAGCTGAAATTTCACTGTCACAGACACAGATGTTTGAAAATGTTGTGGTTGTACTTTTATTCGAGTTAGTTCAGTTATATTGCAGGCTTTGGCATTTGATTTATTCGTGTTGTTCGTATCGGTCATAAATTTAGTGACCTTCGTCGTAACCTCATTCAGGCTCTGGATAATCGTCTTTTAATATGTCCATGCATTTGTATATAATTTAATATTTACCGCGAACTATGTTTGCAATTGCGATTTGTCGCCTTGTGGCGTGAAGTTGTTTCAGCCGATAAATGCACGCTGTACTTCATACAACTTGATCTTGACACGCCAGCGCCGATGAAGTACTATCATGATAATCTCCATATGATTGCATGAGCAGCAGTGATAGTCCGATAGCTGAGAAATGGTCACACGTAATCAATAAGAGCCATTTTAGCCAATTTACTGTCTGTTAAAGATTATTCTATCTGATAAGGCAAATGATCAAATAGCAGGAATTAGTCAATTAGCGGAGTCCTGGTTGATGCAGGAATGTGATATAAAAGACACAGGCACGAGGAGTAAAACCAGAGCAGCGACGACAGTGTGATATCTGGCAAAATATCACACGTAACAGATGAAAGCCACGCTCTGGCTAATTTATCTCAGAGGTTTTATTCTGTTCTTGTAAATGCATAAATGGTACATTTAGCAAGCATGTTCCTTAGCACCCTGCCTATGTTGATTTAGGTGAACTAATGAAAAATGTTGCGTCTCATTATACATAGTAAACAATTGCATGTGCTTCCCTTTAGATGGCTAAGACACACGGGTTGGGAGTTCAAATACGCCCTTTGACTAGGGCTTTATAAATGCCACTCTCTCAGTGTGAGGTCTCTTGGAGAGTAATTGCCGTTTGCGCAGTTCAGATATTTTTTAACCCTAACTATGTTTTTTTTCCAAACATCAATTTGTTTCAGACTGTTACGTGTATTGTTTGTACAGAAATTTAACCTTAACAGTGCATCATTTTAATTTTCAGACATCCAAGATTCTTTTGTATAATTAGGATATGAACAGATGTCGCAGTGTAAGTGTTATTCTATTGTCTGCTTTTCTGCCGAATTCCTCGCACATATCGAAGTTGTCCTTTCGCGAAAAGTTCGCGTGATCTGCTGTGAAAGCAGTATAAAACAATCACTTGGATTGGTTTGTAATGCCGATGACATCATTTTGATTTTCAAACACTCGGTGATTTCCCCTTGGATCTCCTCTTCTCATATCCTCCTTGGTAGAGACAAATTTCAGCTCCATTACATTGAAATATATATTGAATATTCCCGTTTTTCAAGTACACACACAAGAACATCACAGTTAGTTGAGTGACAGATAAGGTCTCCCGTCTACTGTTACTATAACTAAGTTCATTTTATGTCTAACAAGTAAAGGGAGG
This sequence comes from Liolophura sinensis, assembly GCF_032854445.1. Lineage (NCBI taxonomy): Eukaryota > Metazoa > Mollusca > Polyplacophora > Chitonida > Chitonidae > Liolophura > Liolophura sinensis. The sequence goes on from NC_088306.1 coordinate 7,913,789, forward strand.
CCAACGGCACAAAAGCCTAATTACTGGAAGAAATTGGATTGCCTCCCTTGAAATAGTAGGATTTTTCAACAAGTTTTGGGAGACAGAATGTATATATATATACATATATATATATATATATATATATATATATATATATATATATATATATATATATATATTTGACTGGTGTTTTATAGTGGTTAACGAATGTAAAATGAGAACTTTACATTTTCTGTTAGACTCACGCACACTCTTGGAAGATTCATTGACTTAATAAGGGCCTGACACTGTACCAAAATTATATCGCCACGTTGGACATACGGATGGTTTTCGTTGTTCACTGCTTGTCTTTATATGAATCCGTCTGAATGTCCATCGTTTTATACATTTTTAGTTGATTGGCTGTTTGTGTTAAAGGTTGTCTTTGAACATTGGTCTTGTGATTATTGACCTGGAGCATTCATTAAGGTTGGCGTCTGGTATACATCTATTTTGACGGCTTTGTTCCCCGGTTAAATGACGTGTGGGAGACACATTCTTTCTTGTTTGTGCCCTGACATTTGTGTGTGTTAGAGCCCAGTTCCGCTGGGTTAGTCTCCGCTTGGAGGTTTAATTTCAGTTGTCCGTCAGTGGCTGTTAGTTTTTGCAACGTTTTTGAGGAGTTTCTCTAGCCTAGGTTCTCGTTCCGACTGAAAATCGGCCCGGTTTACATGCGTGCCAAACATACAATGATACCTCAGATGAATGACCGTTTATCAGATTTATCCCGTAGTGACAAGGGAATAATGATTTATATATACAAATTTTAAATTCCTAAAATGAGGTTGCTAATTCTTCTTTCTCATAATTCTAGATATGAGAGGATGTACATGCATTCTCATGCTTATATCACCCAGGCCCAGTTGTATTTAAGAAATAATGAATAAATAATAAATAATAATAATCTTCACTTGTATTTTACATTAATGTTTAGTTTTACTCCCTTTCCATTTTAAACTGATACCTATTTACCCCTTTATATTGATTACACCTCTCTTGTGTCCATCGCTCCATGGAAGCGCCCACTTTAACAAACAAAGGGTCCACACGTGGAGGACCAATGAGAATACCGCATTTCGCACGTGATATGTCCACGCTGGTATGGATTTCAGACATCCCCTAAAGTAAGTTTTCGCGCGAAGATTTCAGTCTTGAGTGTTGAGATGTGGCAATAAAACTGAGAAGAGATCGACACACGGAAATGATGAACGGGATATTTACCTAACAACGTAACAAGCGCTATACATGATGTTACTGCAGCCAACAGCAGTGAATGCACTCGGCGAACTGTCTACACCAACTGAGGATGTTGGATCAGAACAAGCACAGGGACTGCGCACATGTACTATGCATGTGTGTGTGATCGAAGCAGTCTGTGCACCCAGCATGTGACCAGTGAGAAGACCAAAAAAATGTATAACTTTATGGATAGCGCAAAAAGAGACCTTAAAGGTCTGCTTTTTGTGTAGAGAGTATTTGAGAGAATGGTCACCTGTAAGTCCGACTAACCTAATTCTTCAATATTTTAGGACACAGATTAGTACAGTGCCCAAGGCAAATTAAAATTTATATTTCTCTCCCAGTTTTTTTTGGAAAAGTAAAGATATGAATATGCTGTTCATTAAACGGACTAATCATGTGAAAAAATACACACCATATATTCCTTCCATAATTACGTGCACATGTATATTGGTTTGAAAGAGCAGACCGGTTGTCCAAGAATTACAGTATGTGTTTTCTTTTTCTTTTAAATTTTAGGTATGGTACAATTAATTCCCAGCCAACTAAACTACCGGGCAAAAGAAACGTATAACCTTGTTCAGCACCACAAGAAAGAGAAAGAAAGACAGACAGTATGAACATGATAAGCATTATATTGCAATAAACCATTTTCCAAGTTCTGTTCAAAAATTCAAAGCCATATGGATATTACACTTGCTGTCAGGCCGAGTAAACAAGGCATGGGGAAAATCTGAAAAATTACACAAATGCAAGTAAAGGGACTCCCTTAAAAAGGTGTACCTAACGTCCTATCGTGTCATAAGACAGATCATTAGTAGCGTGTGTGAGCACACATTGCATCAATTAAAGCCAAAATACGTCTCCTCATGGAAATCGTCAGCCGCCGGATGACGTCATCAGGAATTCTGTCCCACTCCTCAAATAAAGCCAGTTCGAGCTGTTGCCTGCTTTGTGGGGGAGGGACGCGTTGTCTCAGACGTCGATCAAGATGATCCCACAGATGCTCTAAGGATTCATGTCTGGCGATCGTGCTGGCCAAGGCAGTACGTTGACATCAACGGTGTCCAGATAATTTAGTACAACTCTGGCGGTATGAGGTCGTGCATTGTCCTGCTGCAAAAGGATACCCCTTTGCTGTTGATGCACGAATGGCACCACAACAGGTTCCAATATTTCATCTCGGTATCTTTGGCTAGTCAGATTTCCCTGGATGATGACCAATCTCGTTCTCACCTGTCCACAAATTCCGCCCCATACAAGCACCCCACCAGCACCAAAAGGGTGGACATTCTGGATGCAGTTTTGTGCCAATCGCTCTCCCCTGCGTCGATACACACGAATTCGACCATCATTTCTGAAGAGGTTATATCGGCTTTCATCAGTGAACAGCACCCTTTCCCAGTCTCGTTTGCCATCGACGTACAACTCTTGCCCAACGCAACCTGTTTTGACGGTGTAGAGGAGTTAATGCCATTCCACGGAAGGGGCGATAGGCTCTGATACCACTCACGCGGAGTCGTCGTAAGACTGTGCGTCTGCTGATGGGGTGTCGCAGTGCGGTTTCGGCCGTTTCCACCGTTGACGTCGCCGCAAACGTATTCGCACAACGTTCAAACTTATTCAACTTACTTTTCCATAAAAAAACTGCATTAAAAAGTTATACGTTTCTTTTGCCCGGTAGTTTATATTCTTTGGACGGAGAATTTGTTCAAGAGTTAAAATGCTTTAAGTTGGACTGCTACCAAGAGGAAATATTTAATATAATACAATAAACATTTTAAGTTTAATTGTAGATTAAATTGTGAAAGGTTCAATTGCGGAAAGGCTTTGGGGAGATTTTTTTAGTATTCCGAGCTAAACAGATCTTTTTGTATTCAAATGTCGCGCTGAACTATCTTCCACAGACAACAGACTTCCTGCAGTTTTGAATAGTTTTCTTTTATATAACTGCGACATTTTATTGTAGAAGATTACAGTATTGGGAGCAGAACTAGAGCATCGACGGCAGTGTGATTTTCGATAGATGGTTACAGGTATCCGGTGAAATACAGCCTCTAGTCAAAAATTAAAGGATTTATGTTTATACAACCAATACCCTAAGGGAGAAGAAAACTTAAAAACATGACACTATGGGCTGAAAAGAGCACATTTTTTCCCTATCTTTACCATTTTTCCTCGCCATACACGTAAACCCTCATAACGGCAAAGTTGGCATAAATCGCGCCCTCCATCTTTAACACCCTGTAATTTATGCTGGGGATGTGTGGCCTCTCAGCCAATGAGAGTCGTTAAAATTGCCGGCTTGTTCGTGTAAACTCAGAACCTACGTCCAACATTCCGGCTTCCCGATCGTCAAGCGGAAAACGAACTGTACTGTTCGCTACCTTTAGGGAAGAAGAGTTCTACCCGAAATGCACGAACTGCACTTTGGCGGATTCCAACGACAATTCTCCTCCTAACACAAAAGACTTCGGGACTAGTTCTTAGGCAAAATGGAGTCGCCCACAGCGGATTTTGGCGCTGACTTTATTTATAATTTATCAACTTGAGGTACATATTAGAATTTTTTATGGCATGCACCTGCGAGGAAAAGCATACTCTTTTCAATGGTATTTGACTGATATTTAACTTTCCTTTTCTTTAAAAGAAAGAGTTGTACAAACTGTATGGAATGCTAATTTTTCTTAAAAAATAAAAACCTCATGTGCCCTCTTGAATATTTGCTCTGATGTCACTGTGCTTACGGTTTTACTCCTATCATAGGCGTAACGTGCATTTCCATTCTCAGCTAAATACGTATGTACATCGTGATAATCGTGGATTGTAAGGCATGTGAAAGCCAACTGTAAAAAGGAGGATCTTAGGATGTAGTAAAGAGAACATCATATGCCTAAAACGTGGCTGTAATCTTTGAAAATGTGTCTGGAATACCACGCCGAATATATACAGGACATAGCTGAGCACGATGACGCATGTAATCTGTTAAAATGGCGCCCTAAATGAAACCTTCTATGTTTAACTATTAAATACTCAAGTAACAAGCACTGGTTAAGTGCTGAAATAATAGTATCTTACAACTACTAAATCTTTCACAGCTCCCGAAATTAATGAATACTGTCTTATTGTCTGACTGTCTCTCATATATCTCAAACTGAACTTACAATATACATATCCACTTTTCTTATGCTTGGTTGCGCTTTTTAAAAAAAATTATTCCGCAAATGCATTTAAAACCTCCAAACTGAGCAACTAACATTATGATGGGAGGAAATCAGACAAAGCACGGTGGAAATGAACGACCATCCGCAGGTTGCTATAACACCTTCCCACGTGCAGCCGGAAAGGAAGCCAGCAAGAGCTGGTGAGAAGTTCTGGGTCTAACCTCCTGGGCAGAGTCCCCAGATGTACGTTACAAGCTACGTTGATTAGCAGGAATGGATTACCGTTCACAACGTGATAATTCTGTGGTAGGTAAGGGCTCAATTTGCGCCAATGCGGCTGGTTACGTAGCTTAGGAATATGGTATCTAGCAGTAAAATTTCATTTCCTATCTTATTAAAACTATTAAAAGTAGCGCCTGCTGAGTTGCTCAGTGATGCTATAACTAGTGTTTTTTAACGAAACTTAACGTGTATGGTAGACGCGGTGTTTTGTTGACTTGTACATTTAGCTGGGTCGCGTGAAGATTTCCAAACGGTGCGTCCTGTATACCGACGTAATAGGAGTATATGATCGGACTTAAGTATTAAACCGCGTTAGATCCTAGCTGAATTATAAATTTTAGAATATGTGATTTGCGTTCCAAACACATGATATAACGCTTTCCGCGTCCGGCCGGTTAACCCATGAAAGCTGTTTTCTGACGAATTTGCCTTCCACGTGCAGTTACTACTCAAACAAGAGTGAGTGAGTGAATGCTTGGGGTTTAACGTCGTACTTAATAATTTTTCAGTCATATGACGACGAAGGAATCCTTAGAGTGCATATAATGTGCCTCCTTGTTGCAGGACGGATTTCCACCGCTCTTTTATCTAGTGCTGCTTCACGGAGACAACTTACCGAATGCAAGTGAGGTGCGCCGCCCGAGCCATTATAGTGAGACGGGTCAACCAGTCGTTGCACTTTCCCTTAATGCTGAACGCCAAGCGAGGATGTTACAACTTACTCTTTTAAGGTCTTAGGTGTGACTCGACCCAGGACTGACCCTGGATCTATCGCTCCCGGAGCGCACGCTCTACTCAAACAAGAGATAAGGCCTCTGTCAACAGCTAGTGCAGTACATTATTATTATTATTATCATCATCATTGTGCTAGGAGTTGCGATTACAATGAATCGTGTAATGTTATTACAGTTACATTATTACATGCGAGTGCAACAGTTTAATAATGAAACACGGCGTTCATGCGTAAGTAACAGTGTTCTATGGGGCAGAATTCTAGTGCCGAGCCGAATTGGGATTCTGTATGAAATTGTCTCCCTTGCATCACAGGTATTACATCCTGTCTCCACTTATTTGCTGAATGGTACTTCCATTCACGTGTTTCCTGCTCACAGAGTAATCAGACGACTCATACTCCAGATTCGAATCTAACTACCTACCGATGTCGACCAGTTAATGAACATCGGTAAACGATTTCCAACGATTACCTATGCCCTGAGTCCAAGAGAGATTACAACATGTGAAGCAAACCAGACTTGTATTTGACCTCATTCAGGTTGAAGTTCAGTGTAAATACTTGATTGTAGCAGCTTTAGCGCTCCCAGGCTGTTTGACTCAATCAAAATTCAGCTAAAAAGCAGTAATATTAATAAAAATTTGATGGATGTCACCGGTCAGAAGAACCTGGGGAACTCACTGCTAGATCTCCCCACCTACGGCTGTAGTAGAAGCCAGCATGAGGTGAACTTCAACTCAGCGACCGCACTGTGGAAGCCGGCTGAGGACATCTCGCCGCACGGCCGCCGCGCAAATGGTATTGTTCTCCTGCCGCCACCCACGACCCGCGAGACGCGACACGAGGGGACGAGGACGGCACGCGACCCGTTCGCTATTTGTTCCGTCCTGGTGTCGCAGGCCGCGACCAATTGATATATATTAGCGTTAAGTCCGACATTCCTATACCATTCGCAGCCAGTAAAGGGCGTTCCAAGTCGATAATCGCAAGATCCATTTCCACAACAACGTTTAACACTAACTCCCGAAGACAAAGGTATGTAGGAAATTATACAAATTGCCCTTCGTGCTATAGATTAATACTAGTTATCTGGAGCGCAGCCCACGCACAGAAAATGACATGTGTTTGTCTGGGTCATTCTTAAACCTTGCACTATACTTATGAAATGGATAAACTTGGAGAGGCTGAGAGTTCAGAGTTCTTAAATATTGTCTAAGTAGAAAATACTTAGACATCGCCTATACAATATGCAGATATAGCTTGAGACAATATCACTAAAAGTCAGATAAACGCCATAGAAAATATCCACAACACGTTGTTTCTAACCTAGTGTACGAAGAACATAAATGTTTTATCCGCTATCCACCGGTATGGTGTAATTTCCAAAATAAATTAATGTAGCTAGATCAATAAGAGTTCATTTAATATATTTTACTCTCCCAGATGTATCAGATTGTTTACAGAGCTGCATTGATATCAAAGATTCTAGTTTATGTCTTTTTTCTCTGAATCTTTCATCTCTATCCAGCTATTTTCTCAGATTTTATCTTCATGATATATTACTATAGTTCTCGATTACACAAGCCGAGTTCTTAGCGTGGCAACGATGCACAAAATGCCTCATGCAGACAGGGATATAGTTCATGTAATGTGAAAAAACGCTTCTGAGCGTGAATTTATTTCAAAAAGGTAGGACTGACACGTAAACACGAGTCTATCCAATAACCTGCAAATCTCGATCTAAACTGTGATTTCCACTTAAATGAAGAACATGACAGACACGCCCTCAAACCGATACGGTCGCTGTGAGTTCAAACCCAACCCATGCTGGCCTCCGCTCAGGTCGTATACGTGCCATCAACCTGCGACTGGCCATGGGCTTAATACGACATTTACTGGGTTTCATGCCACCATAATGCTGGACGCCGTCGTTTTCTAATCCCATAAGGTTGGACTAGTTTGAAGCAAGACTTCGAGACACCTCATGCCGGTAAGTCGTGCAGCCAGGCGTTTTCTTTGTCTCCATTACGTTTGATGTGAGTTACACACGCTATGCGGAATGTCTGTGAACCAGCCTAAAATTAGACTTGTTCATTTCACGTAGAGCTTGGAAGTGGGCCTGTGATATGCAACGTACGTCCCTAGGACCACGAACAACAATGACAATGAAGTGATCATATGTAATTCCAAATTAGAAAATAGCGAGAGAAAAACCCTTACCATGTGTTTGTAAACAATATGATTTTAGGTTGTCTCAAGATTAACATACATAGCAGGAGTAGATGGAAAGACATCACAGACATCGATGGATACATATTACACATATATAAGAGGATATAGGAAGATGCAGGAAAAACACTATATCAGGGAGAGAATCAGTGCTGAGAAGGGGCGGCCATTAATATGTTTACTTCGGAACTGGCGTCTGCTGACGTCAGATGAAAAATGTTGACGACAAACCTCAAGTGAACAATGCACTCATGTACACACACAGATATATCATAACTGTAGCTCAAAGGCCATCCTATGTTGTCTCATCGATTCATTATTGACTTTATTTACTTTATTGGTATTTTACGCCGGGGGAAACGCAGGTTGCAGGCATATCTGCCCACGTATTTACGACGGAAGAGGAAGTTCATTTCATGAGTGTAGTGCAAAGTTTGCGAATGTCCCAAACAAATACATGTCAATTTCTATCAGCGGACTACTACTACCGATCTACGTAGGTTTACGTCACAGCCCGCTGCACGAGGACGGAGTAGATCTCACGCTATCCCGCACGCCAACGGTACCGTCTCCGTCCTCTCGTGTCGCGCCAGGCGGCTCGAGAACGGTACCATTCGCACTGTCATCGTGCCGTGGGACGCGGCCTTGGAGATGTCCTCATCCGGCTTCCATATCATTGGTGAGAGGCTCCTTGGTCATTGCGCCGAGCTGGTGTGCTAACCATATCGGCCACGGAGGCCCCCCTTTCAGATTTTACATGTATTTATCGAAATGTTATGGTTTTGGAGTTTTAAGGTATTATTGTTTTTTTTATATGGACATGTAACTGGTTTTCATAATGTCAGTCTTATATATAATGTCATATATATATATATATATATATATATATATATATATATATATATATATATATATATATATATATATATTTGTTGGCCTTATTATTGCTTCGAAAACCACTTACTTTCTCCAGGCTTGCTAAAACATCACCGACATGTCCTAAGGCCACGATCGCCTATTTATAAATTCATTACTAACTCAAAACACCAGCCGACAGTCGTCGTCATATGACTGAAAAATTGTTGAGTACGACGTTAAACCCCAAGCACTCACTCACTCACTCACCAGCCGACAGCGTAAGAACTGGATTTGAACGTCGACCTTAATTGTCTTAATATAGGCACCCAGCGGTTCTAGGCGTTGCACCGATAAGCAAACATGTAGCAGACAACGTTAAATCCAAGCTATCTATGTACTGGATATAATTTTTACAGAATCTTGCCCATTCAGAAGAGCTGGTGAATTAAATCCAACGTGGTACGCGTTACTAGTGCGTGTCAAAGGCTCAGATTTAAGGCCTAACTCCATTTTCCCACTGACGATTGGAATGAAGTATGTGACAGAGGATAAATATGGTAATTGACCGCTGCGGTATTTACTCGCCAATAATCACCCTTATACCGAAGTGTTTAGCCCGAGGCATTCTCCCACTGACAAAAGCCACCAGGACTCCGTATTCATTAACTAGTCTAGAGGCTCGTGTACCTTTAACCAAACGTCAGATAAAATTCGTAGACGATCATTGATCTATTGCCGGCTGGAGTGAGAGTCAACAATACCAGGTGCGTCGAGATGCTGCTGTAAGTTGAAAATAGCGAAGACGACATTAATATTAGAGAAACGGCGGTCTGTATAGATTTCCGTCGCCTGGGTTGTCTTTGTTCTTGCAGTTCGCTGGTGGATTAAGCTTCCCGAGGACCTGGAGCCGATTCCACAAAGCCTTTACTGACATAAGTTCAAATTTGAAATGCAATTTGAAAGCTTGTTTTGGGGTTTTAAAATTAAAATTAAAATGTCGTCCCCTTCATCAAAGTTTTCTTACGACAAATGTGTGCAAATTTCAACTTCCTGTACCAAAAATTAAACATCGTACTGAGTTTTTAAATTTTGACTTAAGACAGGAAGAGCTTTGTGAAATCGTCCCCTGGGCCCATATTTATCAAATGTCCTTGGATTTAAGTCAAAAATTCAAACACAGTTACAATTAAAATGTTTCGCTCTAGAAAGTATAAAATGTGTATATTATTTCTTTACTGCAGAACAATGTATTAACCACAATCTGAGCTCTTTCCTGTTTTGAGATTCGCTTTTTAAGAACTTGCTGAGCTTACGAATTGTCTTAAGTTGCTTGATAAACGCTCACCCTAAACGCCATGCATTGTTTCAATGTTATTATATGTTAAATGCGATGAAAACACATTTTTAGTAATTCTAGACCAGAGACGTTTAATAGATGTTTACATAATTCTTCTTAAGCGATGATGCTTTGGGGTTGTAATTTGCCATTATTTAAGAATTTACATGAACTGTTAGAATAAAACCCCGAGGTAAATTGATAAGGAGGCGTATTTCATCGATAACGTATGATCATTAGACCATTATTACAAAGTCTTTGATGCACTGGTTTACCTTCTGTGCAGTAAGGTTTTTATCTCAAACAACCAAAGTTACATGATGGAGATTTACTTTGCACCGTAAGGAATGAATTAGTGACATTTATATATCATCATTTTTTAAATATCTTAGAATTCCTTTAAGGCGTTTCAGATTAAAGGTGTTATGGGACTGGGTGCGGTGAAACTTGTGATGTTGTAATGATGGATATGGGTGGACGTTTATAACTTCACACATTGGCCATTCCATGGAGATAAAAAATTTGGCACTGTATGAAAGAAATGGCGTTAAACGCCAATTCCTGACATACATCTGGGAATTGATAATGGTGTTTCTTTCAAAATTTAGAATTATTGTATATGTGGTCTCCGCAGCACAGTACTACTGAAACAGTTGACTTTTTACTTGTATAACTATTGTCTCTTCGGGCATCTTTTTTTAGGAGCTGGCAGGAGAATCCCGTAGCCCGCAAAACATACAACTCCTTTGCTCAATGGCTGGATCGGAAAACGTTTCCACATCATCATCATGTAACTTCGTTTTATTCTGATATCGTAACACTTTATCTGCATACTAGCTCATAAACATAACCCCAGGTTGATGACTGTAGGTGAACACTATAGATTTTTGAACCATTCAACGATAAGGGAGTAAATTAACTTGCATTGGATTTTATCATTTGTTTATGGATACCTTATGGATTCAAATAGTTTTTACCGCCATTTTCTGCATTCGTCTGCTTATATGATTGCGGTCAGACTTATTGTTAGAGAAAACCAGATTAGCCGCTGTGAACCTCCGAATACCATCTTTAGAAGGTTACTGATATGTGTACACGACATTGCTGGAAAACACGTTAAACTGTTGAAACGGCTGCACGAGCTTCGTTGACCACATATTTTGCGTCAAATTTTAACTATTTTTAAATATTTTATTTATGTATGTATATAAATGTAAAAATGGAAATACTCTTCCCAAAGCAAATCATTCAAACGTTTCACAGAGAAGAAGCAATCGATCATCAAAATACTTCAAGAGAAACAAGAATTTATGACAATAATAGTTACGCTTGAATACTTGACAAGATGGCCTCGAGACCAATATCTAGCGATATCTGGTCCCGTGGGCCCTCTCCGGATGTACCATTCTTGCTCTGCTATCTGCTATAGGTAAAATCTAACAACCTTGTTATACCCACATGAATAACTGAAACTGAATACTCGTTAAACCAGAATCCATGAATTCGATGTTTTGCGAATCTCCTGGTAATCACGCTGTGATTGTTTCATTTTCATTCCTTTGCTAAGAACGTCTATCAGCATTTCCTTGCTGTATTGTACAGTAATTTCACCGGCTCTGAAAACGGGTCATAGAGGGTTATTAAGGAGCCAGTAGAGAGCGATTATACCAATTTTTTGGCTTAAATGTGTTTTTGTTTAATAGGTAAATATTTTTATTTCCTCTCACATACCATCTAAATTTTTTTTCTGTCCAATGTATTGTGATAGAACGTAACTCAATCTTAAACGACTTCTATTTGCGGAAATTGATTTTGGAGAATTGCAAAATAAACCTGCAATATATAGGTTTTTGTACGCATTTTGGTATATGTTTTTTTTTTTTTTTGAAGATTTTAATACAATTTTATTTAACGGCTATAAAGATATTAACCTTCATGTATTCGTGCCATCGCGCACACTATTTTGCAGCTTCAATCTACGTACTTTCGCACATTAAACAACATTGTCCCTCTTACAACGTAGAAAGCAGACACCTAAGAACAGTTGCTGAAAGCCTTTGGGGAAGTCTGCATCCACCAACAGGCAAATATTGCCTGACAAGCATTGGTGACTCGTCAAAAACTGAATGTTTTGTTATGGTTACACGAAAGCCGGCAACCATCGATGAGTGACCATGGATATACTTACATCAGCAATGTTTTAACCATATTATATTTTAAACCATTTCATAAAGAAAACAAAAATAAAACAGTTTATATGCACCTGTAAATGTGCGTAAATGAAGAGCTTAGTAACAATGGGTTTACATGTATAAGAGCCTAGAAAGTTTCTGGAATCGGACAGACACAATGCCTCATAAAAGTGTCAGTTGGAGTAAAAAACGAAGAGGAACGATTTCTAATGAAGACATTTGCCCGCAGATTCTAAACTAACCCTGGTGTTCAACGCCACGTGCCTCGTCGCTCAGACTGATTCGGCTATTTTCGCTGACGACACAAAAACAGATTAATAGTGGGTAGAACGTAAATGGATGGACGGGGAAGTCATCGGTGTTGGGTTTGCGGCTATTTCGGAAGATCCGGGCACAAAATCTTAATGAGGTAACCAATCGGAGTGGCGCTTTTTCGGCCTATCGAGCGTCTGTTCTTTCTCCTCCGAAAACAAATGCCTATGTCTACCTACCATGGTCCCAAGAGACAGGGCATTTGCTCGCTCTTCACCTTTAATCCAGGGTCTCATTTCCCAGGAGTCCGCTGAAAAAGCCAAGAGGAGCCGTTAAGCCCTGCGTAAGCGTAAGAGTTGTGGCCGTCTGTTTGGCTTGCCATTCCACGCACTACCATCAAGGCCGGCCGGCGAATCACCTATGAATAATTACTGGTGAGGAACGCGTAAGGCGATAATCCGGCTCTTTGTTACGTCAGGGGGATGCATGATACATGTACCTCAGTACCATGGATCTCTGTAACTGTGTTAGAAGTAAACAACCAAAATCCTGCAAACCTGTATAGAATGAAATCTGTCGAATGCAGCTAAGAACGAAAGCCACTATGATCAATGAGCATATTTTGTAACTGTAAGGCGCCAGAGACACAGAGAATAGTAGGCCGATCTTATATACATCTGTAACTTAAGCCGACAGGATATTCGTCATCAGGGACCAGAACTTGGCTAAAACACCAATCATTTTGTACAAAAAAAAAATCGTTCAACCTCCCGAAAACATCAACATCATTACAGCCCTACAGCAGAGAGAGTAAAACTAGAGCAGCGATGACAGTGTGGTAGACGTACAGCATAGAGAGTAAAACCAGAGCAGCAATGACAGTGTGATAGACGTACAGCATAGATAGTAAAACCAGAGCAGCGATGACAGTGTGATAGCTTGCAAATGGTGACACTTAACCAGTGAGACACTAACTCTTGTCAGTTTACCTCAGTCAAGGTTTTTATTATAACTGTTCATGTAAATGCTTTAATAGTAGCATTTTACTAGACCCCGAGCACCATCCCTTAAGCGGAATTGGGTAAAAAATGTTCGCAGTTCGCGAGTTATCTGGTTACAAGTACGGTTCTCAATACAGGTAGAAAAACTGAATTTAGATGTTGCGCAGATATTTTTGTTTCACAACAAAAATCACTTTAAGATCCGAAATGATGTTGCGATAGTAGGCCGGCATTATTATTGTTGAGCAATGCTCATTTCATTATCATAAAGGGCGGTTTCCCCTGAAATGTACGTGTTAAAATTTTGGCATACACTGGTGAAAAATGTAAAAAGCGTATTACACCTTAAAAACTTTCCGTGCGATTCTGTCAGACTTTCGGATGACAATGATTCACCATAAAACACGAAGTCACTGATGCCACGTAGTGTTTGTGAGACAGAACTTAAGGCCGTTGAGATCCAACTGTCGCGGAGTAAGTGACAAGCAACCATCATCGTCAGACAAGGTACATGTAACAGTTTGACAGTATTTTATCGTCTTGAATACGTAGCTCTTCAGATATATCGTCGGGTGACGGTTTCTTTATTTTCTCGTATGCCTACTTTCGCGGTAAATTTAATGACTCGTATATTGCTCACGTCTTTGTCCCCAGTACATGTAATAATCAGAAATGTCAGTCAACTTCTGTTATGAAATGGAAGTCCTATTTTTACTAGTAAAGGATAGTGTTAAGAGAGAAATAGGATAATGAGCAGAAGATTTTTTCCGGTTACACTATCAGTTTCTGGTATACATGTAGGCTGTTTAACAACGTGGTGCATAATGTTATAATCCGCCTCTGCCGGTATGCTTGCGTGTTGTTGTGTTTTTGGTTTTCTTTTATTCCTGATACCAGATTCCTGAAACCATTAGATCTAGACATGATCAAGTGCTATATGTGAGCTGACCCTTTTGTGCGTGAGTGATACACTGGGTTCATGGATTATTATGCGGCAATTCAGCGAACATTACTACAATGAAGTCTGTCAGATTAACAGTTAAAACTCATTACATATCCACTGTTTATCTTGAAAATTATAACTTCTTTATAGTATCCATGTATTCATTTTTTCATAAATTCATAGAAACTCTGGTAACTGCCTGTCTGTGCTTCAACACTGATGTTAGATGTTCTTATCAGCTGACAACACGAATAGTAATTAGGTCTTGAAGACATGATACTGTGTGAATGATTCTATGTGTCGAAGCATCGTGCAAAGATAATCGGTTTTCAATGATGATGGGAAAACGCAAGGTATGTTCCAGGCGATTGATTAAAATCAGCATTCTGATGGTATACCATGCTATAGTACATATGGTGTCGATAATAAAATATGTATCTCTGGAAGCAGGTCTTTGGTTGCAACTGTTCCTATGTGCAATGTGGCGATGTAATTAAATACGATGAAGGTAAAGCCCCTAGACCCGGTTAAGCGGAATTCATGCCAAAAATCATGCAACAGAGCGCCAGACATTCTGGAGGCTTTGTCCGTATTTACTTACAACAGGATTAAACTCATCGTAAAACTTAAGAAAATTATAGTGAAGGCTTTCCATAGATTAATCTTTACACACGGATTTTTTGCATCAATAACTCAAATTGTAGCAAATGTTGTAGGGCGGGACATGTCTGTTTCCGTTTTTATCTGCCAAAAACTTATCAATTGGTTATGTAATCGAAATGCTGATAAAACGTTTTGTACTACAAACCTTCTTATGATACGACGACTTTATCTATAAAAAGGTTCAATTTATTAAGGAGTAAGCCTCACCAGTCCCGATCTTTTTAATTCACTCATTGGTACACTGATAATCTGCTAGCTTTAAACAATCTATACGTAGCAAAGGCTCTGAAAGATTTTTACCTACCTTCGCTGGATTTAATGGACTCTCAAGATGGTATATCAAAACAGTTTCCTCTCTCACAGACTGTACGCCAAAAGGAATAGTTTCAATTTTGACATTGTAAATTATCCTTACTTATACACCAATATACGGAAGGATCCTGCTTATGGCGTGTACATAAGCCTATCTCGCCTTATTACACCCTGCGTGCTGTGTTACGATTTCAATCAAGGCCTCGAGTTATTACTCCAAAAACTAGTGTGTCAAGGTTATTCGATCAAACGCCTTCACTTGAAGTTTCTTAAGTTTTTACGATGAGTATAATTCTCTTGTAAGTAAATATGGACAGAGCGTCCAGAATCTCTAGCGCTCGTCTTCGTGATTGTGTCTAATTCCGCTTAACTCGGGGCTAGGGGAGTTATATTCATCGTGTTGAACTAGCTCGCTGCTTTGCATATATGGACAGTTGCACTCAATGCGCAACTGAAATACATATTTTATTATCGACAACTTATATTCTAGTAGCGCACACGGTTTGATTACTGATTTCACTCAGTCGCCTAGAACATTGCGCCTTTCATACATCATTGAACACTGTTGACTGCTTTTCTTTGAATTATTCAGTCGTATTTTCGTACTTTATATACTTTCTTTGTTAGTGTTAAACGTCATTTTTGTTTTTTGAATTGGGCTTGCAATTATTGACCCGGAACGTCCTTATTGGTTGACCTCTGGTAAGTCTGTTTCGACACAGAAACTCACTAGTCGTAGTAGACTGACTAGTCATTCAACAAAAGTTGCCTATAACTGCAGGCTCATTGGGAGTTGTCGCATTATATGAAAACCATGACGATCCAATCGATTACATTCTGATATTATCTGCAAATACCTGATTGGAAGCAAAGATTTTAATCACCCTGTATTTGTTTAATCAATGTCCTGAATCTCTGAATATGGCTACGATTAAATAAACATCAACAACAGTTTATTTATAGATTTCATCTACGTCTTCTTCTTCTTCTTGTATGGAGGCCACTCTTATTCCAATACTAAATCAACCGGAATTAAGATCTGGACAGAGTGTGGGAGGAAGCCGGACGAAAACCCGTGAAGACAAGCACAAAGCCTGACATAGGAACTTCTCTCCAGAAGACGGCTAGTGTACGAATACCTGTTCAACAGGCGCATTGGATACAAGCAGATGATGTGCTTGTAAAAACATTTGGTTCACTTAGTTTTGATGAGAGAAAATGACACACAACACTTACAAAATGCCATGTGCACAAATTTTGGGATTCCCTTTTGGTCTGCCATGCAAACATTGAACAGCCAACGGGAATACCTGAAACTGAGATTAATGACTTCATTAACCACATTTGAGAAAATTCAGCTATCTCCAGGTGGAGCTTTTGTGACAGGGAGGTCTATAATGTGTCTTTCGACATCACTGAAACCGTTTGGATACTAGGCGGAACGAATGTCCAAGATACAAATGGTGACCTTTCTGTTGCTATTGGTACTACCTTAAACGGAGTGAATTCGTGCCAGACGATCCGTTAAAAATTGTTCTGCTCAGAGCAATATGGCACAATACTTCTGCGTTCCATGAATCACAGCCACAAGTGAAGAGCTTTCCTAATACTTTGCTAATCTAGAAACATGTGCGAGACCCAGCAGAGAGTATTCGAAATGTGTATGAAGTACCTCGTATTGGAAGGGAGGCACCTGATTTTCACTGCGTGACCTTAAATATTCCAGGTCATCATGTGGCTGCAACAGGGTACTTCTACACATGGCTCAGTGGCAAAACCGTACCTTCAAACACACGGCTTAGTGGCAAAACCGTACCTGTCCTTAGTGAATGCAATGACCCAAGGTGTGGGGGTGCGGAAGCGGATTTGTTAGGTAAAATCCCCTCTTGCACGCTTTTCATCTATATCAGAGCAGACGGAACGATGATGGAACTAAAAATTGACCAAGTCCAGTGCAGAGGTTCGTGACACCTTCCTCCGCTGTAGGAAACAGCTCTACAGCCAGTATCTAGCAACTTAAGAATGTCTTCTCTTTGCATTGTTTTGATGTGATTGCATGTTGTGACAACACAGCATTTTGAGTATTTATAGACCGGTGACGTCTAATTAAATTACAGTTAACATTGTTACATTTTTTTTACCTAATTCTGGTTAAGCCATCAAGCGAGAAGACGTGTAATTTGCTGCTGTTTATGCACTTACACGAACAGTTAGAATACAACCCGAAATGAAGTAAACTGACAAGAGGCCGTATTTCACTGATTACGTGTGACCATTTGTCAGCTATCACTCTGTCATTGCTGTCCTGGTTTTACTCTCTGTGCTGTAGGTATTTAATTATATTCAACATATTCAGCTTCTGACATGGTCTTACCGAATTATCCACCAACCAGTCTTTCACAGAATCCTGCTCCGACTATTGTTTTTTGTTTTGCAAATTTTCAAGCAAGAAGAGATGTATTTTGACACGGGGTATTGGCCAAAGCTGTATAACTAGCTTTGTCTAAACATGACTTCAGGGGTCTAATTGTGCAAAGTCCGTGAAGTATTTAACTCACCTGGAACAAGGTTGCATAGTAATGAGTCAGACAACATCTCGGAAGCCTTGGAAATCAAGAAGGCATGCTAATGTCATCCAACCTAAGCTTCAATGAAGCATAGCCACGCACTTAATAAGAGATTGTTGTCCTCAGAAAGTGTGAACATCACAGCAAGTCTAACTCTTCCAAAGGAAATAAGTCACAGTAACGAAAGAGACAGGTAATTATTAAACTGCTAAAGGAGGATGGCTCACTTAGTATCTGAAGGCCTGCTGGAAAAATTTCTTCTTAACTTCGTGACAAAATCTGCAAGAAATGCTACATTCGTCAGCATCCTAAGGGATGCCAAATTAACATTTATTCGGTGATCATCGATATCTCTAATTTATTTACTGATATCGCTAATTTATTTCTCGGTGTCCCTATTTTTTGATAAAACGTTAAGTTGGCCCTTTATGGTAGTCACAGTATAAATAAGTTTATTCGGGTCATAAATGTATGGGTTCACATATCAACAATAACACAAATTGGACGGGTTGCTATGTTTTTCATGATTTTGGCCACATGTGTTGTCACCTAAGTACAATGCAAAACAGAATACAAACTGCAGATGAACGATCCACCATACCATTCTACAATCGCCACCACTGGCATAAGGCTATGGGGTGAAGGACAAACGTTTTGTAATCTGACTGCAGCATTAGTGTAACTATAAACGAGCTTTAGTACAGCAATAAACGATTAGAGAGCGATATCAACATTCCCTATAACAGTAATGTCGAGGTGAAGCGTGTACATTTTATTCACGTATAAAAGAAATGCTATTTCATTCCCAAGAGAAAACAGGTGGGAATATTAAAATGATATGAAGGATATGAGACCGTATATTCATCCTTTTGAATCAGATCGCCACGTTGGATATATGAAAAATTTCAAATAAGGCCCAATGAGATACATATTTTATTGTGGACAACTTATATACTATCATGATACACGATTTGAAAATTAATTTCAATCATTCGCCCAAAACATACCTTGCACCTTTCCAGTAACATCGGGAAATGTTGTCCGCTTCAGCACGATTCCTCCCTATTTTCATACTGTATATATTTTCTTAGTTCTTTGGTGGTTTTGGGAATTGGCCTTGCGATTGTTGAACATCCATCATGGTTGACGGCTGATATACGAATGTCTCTTTCAACGCATAGACCCAATGGTTCTGGTAATATTCATTTGCCTGTTGTGTGATTATTAAAGTCAATAAATTCAAATAATAGGTATGTCAGTCTTGAGTGAAACCGTCTTTTTCAAGGCATAGTTTTTTAATGTGGCTATCCCCCGATAAATTCAGCAGAGATCGCTCAATGTTACTAGTCCCGGAGTGTAGAACTCATGGTACTAAATAATACACACAGAAAAGTAATCTATGTGTCATCATCAAAGATAGACCAATACGATAAAGTACGTGTAGCTCAAGAACAAACATGAGCAAGCCTATCCGGTTATTTATGACATTTGTGGTTTGAACTTACGTTGCAACTGATCAGGATTACGACATATTTAAAACAAAACAGCTGACATTCCCAATACTGTGACAACAGCAAAGTCTAACAGATCCACGGTGCTCCTTTTATTTACCTATTGATCGCCTGATTATATTTGTAGCTAAACTAAATTGATTTATTTTCCATGTATTTGATTGGCGTTTTACGCCGTACTCAGAATATATAAGGATTGTGGAGGAAGCCAATTATCATCCCAAGGTTGCTGCCAGATTTTCGCACGTATAACCGGAGCTCATAAGCAACGCACAAACCACTAGGCCACGGAGACCTTCGCCGACACAATGAAAACACCCGTTAAATTTATATCACTGCTTTACCCTCACAGAGTCCAAGGAGTTTATTCTTATCAATCATATTTATGATCTGGACCAACATAATTTCCACGCGGGAGGACGGAATTCGAAACTGCGTGAAAATGACCCGATAAAAAATAAAAACTAATTTGAAGACTAACGCAACGTGTTCGCCTGCAGTGCACATTCTCTGTCACGCTACACTGATAGTTCAACCCAAACATGTGCTCTATTTATTTTTATTCCTTAACCAAACGCATGTTTACAACTGACAGATCTTAAGAGTTCTTTTGATCTTCAAAACGTTTTTCGTTCCTGATTTCATCGCGGAAAGGAATATTTTATAATATAAAAGACTGATAGCATAGAGAGAATACCCAGAGCAGCTGCGACACCGGCCCTTATATCAAATCAGTACAACGCCCGCGCGTGCTTATGCCACATACTACACAGTTACCCTTATAACAAGGAAGGGTTGGGAATGCCGGCCTGCCTTATCCCACCTCAACTACGTTGAATGAACTCGAAATAAGGCATTCTTCCGCCAGTTTTAACACACATCTCCTATATTAGTGCTACCCAACACATTTTGTCGTTTATACGTCCAGACTCCGCGTATTTTTCCTGTAAAAACACATTTCAGTCTGACATGGGGATTAGGCCACTTGTCTTGGAAATAGCAGCGATTAACATCCCCCAATCCACCTTGATTGGCAACAGCCGTACTCATGATCTTGAGGGATCAATAGGTCATCAACGCCATATATATATATATATATATATATATATATATATATATATATATATATATATATATATATATATATATATACTTAGTGTCCACAGGTTGTACTCTCCAGATACAAATCTTTGTTTACAACAACGAAGTGACCAGTATATGTGCGTGACACGACTGATGATTATCAAATATGATCGATTATCATTATGCTGAATCGATCACAGACGCAAGCAATGCGCACTGCAGCCGAAGGCCACAATTGGTGCATTAAAAGGCAAGGCTGTTAGAGGCAAAACACTGACGGTGAAAGATATTTGGACAAAAGTTGTCGTCTGATGGGAGACATGTGCATGTGACATGTACAACAGGCATGGCTGGCATGCAATACATGGACAGAAATTCTAAGTGAATAGACGGAATTAAGGGTATGTATATTTGAGATTTGCTACAAAATAATTCCAAGATGGGCTTTACGGACCATACTCTCAGAGTTTAGGAACTCAGACCCTTACAAAAAGTTTTTTCAACTTTAATCATGACACGGAATGTTGGAATATAAGAGTCAAGTCCGACATTCATATACCATTCGTAGTCCGTAAAAGGCGTTCCAAGTCGATAATCACAAGATCCATTTCCAAAACAACGTTTAGCACTAACTTCCAAAGACAAAGGTATGTAAGAAATTATACAAATAAGAAATAAAGACAACAATGTCTTTGATAGAAATTGTTTAAGAGCTGCTTGGAAATATAAAATTAATCAGTGGGTTTATAACTGCATGCCAACAATGATCATCGAAATTGTAGTTTTTAAAAACGGAGTTTCGGTTTAAAGATGTGACCAGTTTTTTTTGTAACAGCCGTTTACAATTAAATTTCCCATGATTCAGTTCACAATTTCCACCCAAGAACTTAGCATATTTCTCTACCAGATGGTGCGAGCTTCTACAGATGACGTAACATGTGCACTGTGCTGTGGAGACTAGCTGTAGGGAAGTCGCACACTTCTAGCTAATGGGTTTCTCATATTACAGACTAATATAATCTGTTATATCGGTCCCAGGATAAATTAATCAGACTCTCACAGCTTACATTCTACGTGCACTTGCTAACAAATTCTCTGGGGAAAGTGGATATTGTTCAACTCCATCTTGCTATTATATCATAGAAAAAAGTAACATATACAGGTGTATACAGATTTATGATTTATATAGATTTATGAGTTCCTTATGACCAGCATAGATTACGCTGTGCGATATAGGAGTGTTGGCATGAATCGGAATAACTGTGTTAATAAATTATTAACAGCTTTCATAATAAAATGTCTTGCAGTTAAATTGAAGCATAATTTCCTTGCAGAGATTTGGATATGTCCAAAATCTTTACCAAACTAATAATTCAGAAGATTTTGTTGCCACCTTCTCGACGTACTGAGGCCACCTCCAAACAATCAGTTCATATATCCTGCCATTCTTGAAATCCCGCTCATAATAAGCACGCTCGGCGCTTCAGGGCCTGACGAGTTCACGCTGATATCGGCAAGACAGGTGGAAGCTCTCGTAAACTACTGTAGGTAAAAGACGTGATTTTACGTTAGGTGTCAACCTCACCGTGGAGTTGACAAACAGATGTGTATTCAATTTAGCAACTACGTTAAGATAACGTCTTTTATCTACGTTAGTTGGCGAGAGCTTCCACCTGTCTCACCGATATCTCCGTGAAATTGCGAGACCCATGAAACACAGATTGGACTTATAAAGTCAGATTCCATATGTGGCGTTGATGACCTTTTCACCCCTTTGAGGTCATGTATACGGCTAATGACAATCAATGTGCATTGTGAGATGTTAATCTCTGCGAGTTACAAGTGGTCTAATCCCCGTGTCAGGCTGAAATGTGTTTTTTTTTTTACGTGAAAAATACGCGTAGAGTGGGCGTATAGATGTGTGTCAAAATTTAGCGTAGTTGAAGCAGGGTAAGGTGGACCTGCGTTACCAACCTTTTCTTTTTTGTAAGGGTATAAGGTAGCATGTGGCATAGTCATGCACTGCTGATCTACTGTTTTGATTCACTGGCTTGTGAGCGACGACAATGTGACTGATGTCAAATTGTCACATATAACAGGTGAAATACGGCCTTATTAATGCAGCGCCTCTGAGCATATAATATTCTGAACGAAATTTAGGGGTAAAATATAAAAGTAGTATTTTGACTTTCTCCTTTGATTCTCAGCAAAGGTAATATGTCAGGTACAGGTCTGTACGTGGTGTGTCGCGCACATGTACATAGTGAGTGGGTAGAGATGTCTACTGTCTTGTGGGGTGTGTCGCCTTTGAACCACACGGTTAATATTCTATTGTTGAGACTAATCATGTCACCGCTGTGATATAATGCGGATTATGATGAAAAGAAAGGAAGGGAAGGCAATGGGGTATGTTTACTGGAGACGTGACTGATGTATGAAGGCTTGAGAAAAGAATTCTTATTATTTGGTCAGCTTTACACCTGACCAAAACTAATACGTAACTTGTGCGCAATTTTGACAAAAGCAAACCACGCTGGGTTACAGGTAGACCTGAATAAAATGTCTATACTTGTGGAAAGATATATTACACATCGGAAGTTTCATATGAAGTAAATTTTCCCTGTACACATTTGTTTCCCTATACAAAAACAGTGATGCTTTAAAATTTTGCTTGAGTTGTACTTCTGTTCATTGTAGTTTTGGGTATTTTTACAGTGGTGTGTTGTGTTCTTTATAGCTTTGAACAGTGCCAGAAAGGATCGTTGCTCTGGCAGCATGCTCATGATTGGTTATAAATGACTCCACACCTTTTTTGTTGGAATATGTGGATGTCTTGTGGGAGTTAGAGGCTCTGTGTGTCTCGTCTCTCAGACTGATTCGGCTATTTTTGCTGACGACACAAAACAAATTAAACAAAATTAGAGCGTAAATCGATGAGCGGGGAAGTCATCCCAGTTTGTTTTGAGGCTATTCCTGGAATATGCGGGCACAAAGTGTAACAAGGCAACCAATCAGAGTGTCGCTTTTTTTTTCCGCGGTTTGGGCGTCTGTTCTTTCTCTGACGAAAACAAATGCCCGCGTCTGCCTACCGTATTCCCAAGAGATCAGGCATTTGCTCGCTCTTCATCTCGATTCTAGGAGTTCTCATTCCCCAGGAGTCCGCTGATAAAACCGACTGGATCCGTTAAGCCTTGCGCCCGCGAGCAGAGGACGGCCGTCTGTTTGGCTTGCCATTGCACTCACTCAAGGCAAGAGTGACCTGGCGATCAATAAGTATCAATAAGTATTGGCCAGGAGAGTGTCCGATGTTACGTTAGGCAATCTACATCATATTTTAACGTATTTTTATGTCCCACTGTACCTGTGGTAGGAATACAGAAGACGAGTACCCACAAAACCTGTTATATGCATTTAAACACGGAAGCCTCAACAACCTTAAAGAAGATTTTGTAAATCAAAGGTGCCGCTTGGTATCAAAGACTTGGAATGGAAGGCTGATGTATACATCTCTACGCATGTCGACAGGAGATTGTCATCTGGTGTCTGACTCGAAAAAATATCAATTATTTTCTCAAAGGCACTAAATCAGTCGTCTCATACTCTATTGACACATTTCCATATGTGCTTAATTGCACCATTTAAAGGATGGTGAGAAATTGTTAGAATTAAACTGCGATGTCGTAACTACTTAACCAAAAACAGTCGGGTTTGACATATAGGCATTATAATCACTTGTCCAAAAGAGGGCGTTCTGTCAGATTACTTATCAATCCACAGCCTGCAAACTCTATAAATGGGCATTGTGCAGCACCAGGTTATAGGGTCTAAAAACATTACTCGGTTGTTTGTTTTGATTTGTGGTGTTCGTAATAGGATATGACAAGCCTAATGTCAAAACACAGGACACTCGAAAACCCTTCCATGTTAAATCTGTTACAACACCTGACACATTTATGTCATAACGTATTCATTTATTTAACTTTGCCGTGGTATTTGCCGTATTTCACCCAGGGGAAAACACCCCCCGTCATCAGAGTTTATACAACTCTTCTGATGTCATTCTGCAACCCAGCTGTTGAAACCTTATTGCCTAATGCCTGGTGGAAGCCCTGCTCGCATAAGTCTGCGAATTGTTATGTATGACTATTTAACGTCTTCATGTACTGTTAGTCTGCGGACCTTTGTGAAAGCATAACAGGCCCTGTTATATATGTACAGCGCGGACCTGGCCGAAAGCACCTTGTTCAATGCTCTGTTCATTTAACTGGCTGTTCATTGGCTGTTAAACTCTGTGCTTAAAAATAGTTGAATCCACCTGGCACGTATATAAGCCGTGTTTTCTGTGCAGAGGGGAGGTATTTTTGCTGCATCCACTGGGAGCCAGGAGAGTGTGCGACGCTCTCGTATCGAGTCCATTGTATTTATATGAGCTGGTGATGTCAGTTTCATTTGGGAGGACAGATTTTTATGCCGGCACCGTTTGTGTACCACAGTTGTACTGATGTCTGGTTTATGTGAATTTCTGCGGAAGTCACGTTTATTGGTGTTCGGATCTTTATTATGATTATACAGTGTGGACTGTGTAATTTGTTTAACACGCTGACCTCACCTGACCGACAAGGTCGTCAAGGACTCTAAACTGAAGTTTTCAGTTTTGCAAAGGACGTTCGTTCTGCCACAAGGTGACATTACTCTACGTCTCTGAACGGCTCGTTTGTGAGCTTCTGCGGGAGCTGTGACTGATCTGAAGTGGATTATACCTCCATGCCTGTATTTACCCTGTGTTGTGCTCTGCGGGTGTGACGTCATTCAAAGGCTTGACTGTTCCAGTTCTGTGTAACCTGTGTACTGTGTTCGTGTTCGCTAACCTGGCGAAGTACCTGTCTAGGACAATTTGTGACTTGTGTGAATTGTGTGTTTATCCCATGGTCTTTACGCTGGATCTCCTGGAACACGTTCCTTGGGTTGCAAAGGTGAACTGGAAACTTTTAAAGACCGGTAATACTGATGTGTATGTTGTTGTTGTTGTTGAACTGTCTGTAAAACTGTACGTCTCATTTTATATATATATAAAGCATTGTTTACATTGTAATAATGAGTCACTGAGTCTGTTTTCTGTTGCTGTTTTCAATACCGTAACAGAATATTTACCAGTATATGCTTAGAGATACAGATAAATTCGGCATCATTTCGGTCATCTTAAAACAGAGTCCTTGCACATATTTATATTGCTTCCTATCTCACTGGAACGCCATACCGAGCGCACAGAAGAAGGCGCTCCGCCCTATAGAATGATATCGAGTCGACCAGAACTTGACGACGGAATGATTGGGGTCTTCAGATGCTGAGTATATTATTACACGTTCTAGGAAAAGATGGCAGGTCTTCTTTTCAAACAGATGACTTGCCTGTTGTTTATTTTTTGCTTATTTTAGTCCGGTTTGTTTTGTTGTCTTGCGCAATTATTATTGGCATTATTATATATGTTGATGATATTGTTACTTATTTTTGTGTACAATACATCTGTTTTATTGAGTTTATTTTCATGTTAATGTTGCATCGGTCGCTGCTCCCGCATTAAAAAGCAACGATAAGAGCAAAATGTATACAGCCCTATTCTTCTTCGGTAGGCAAAATCGGATGTGTTCTTAAGCCGTGTACACAGGGGGACTCGTGAAGAAGATTCTCCTCTCTCTGTTACGCTACTTCCGGTTTTATAGCGCATGAGTGCAAAGGCTTCTTTGTTTCAGGTATCCCGCAATAAATCATATGTTGTCTGTTACAGTCATTTCGAAAGAGGCGGGAACCCTCAGAATGTTGAATATATCCATATTTAACACGTTACTACACGTGTTTCAAGGGGTCCCTATATTTTCACGATCCCCGCCGAGGTCATTTTTTGCACATTATATACATTTATCACTACCCAGGGATATCTCCGGTATCTTCAGTTTCACTTTACGGTAAAAGTACACACACTATAATTGACCACACGCGTGGCGTTGGGAGCGCAAATATAGCCTGTCTCTGACTTTTCCAATGACCTCAAACGAATTGGGGAAAAAAAAAATAGATAATTCTGCATTGTGAAGGCTCTAGTTTATTTAACATAGAATTGAACAGATTTTGTCGTTTGCTGATGGATCATAGGGCACATAGAGGTTTGTTTAAAGCTTTTTCGCCACTGCGTAAATCCGGCAGTTGAAATAACCCTTCAGAATCCATGATTCCAACTGTTATATACATACATCAGATTATTGCGTTGCACGGAGATAGCTTCAGGACCTTTCTACGACTGCATCTAAAGGGTTTGAGTATCTTTGCCACGGGTGACACTGGTTACTCCCTATGTCTACAATTAATTTGATGAGTCTGTATAATTATTCTGACCTATCCACAGTGACTGCTGTACAGTTTGGACTTTTTTGCATGGAATGTAATAAATGTTCTACGTAAATCTTCTTTATCGGGGTCTTGAAATTCACGACCATGAAACCGAGATAAAACAAACGGCTTTCATTTTTTAGTGGTAAAAACCAGCCTTGTACACTAATCTGATTAGAAACTTAACCTCTTTGTAACGAGGTAAATTAGGTTTGATGGCACTCACGGGAGTGCAGCTTTTGTACGTTCGTCCGAGTTTCTTTGCGGAAACAAAAAACAGAAACCGTCTATTTTACCCGAGGACGGTCCTTGTTGCCTAACCATCAAGACTGAGTGGCGGTTACGAAGCTTGAATCATTCCCCACCAGGGAAATCTATGTAAGTGACGAAATTCTAAATTGAGTCTTTTTACGCCAATCCACGATTTTCTTGACCCTTTTTGTTTTGTCCACGCATGTTAGAGCTCAAATCAGAAGGAGGTAATGTGCAAAAAGACTGTTTGATCATGTCTTGCGCATACGTGGCCCACTTCTGCCTTAACAAGATTCCTCTAAAAATCTTAAGAATTTTATATATGTGTGCACGTAATTATTCTTTTGTTTAAGTTGATTCTTAGCGCCTTATACTCATTAAATTTGCACTTGTGGGATGGTTGTCCGGTTTCAGTGTATAGACTGACATAACGTCAGACCCGTGGTAAGCTACGGAGGTGATTTTCTACTCCTGACGTGCAGCCTGGCAATTCATTCTGGTGGAAAATAAATAGTAGAACGAATGTCGGACTGTTCTAAAGTCGTATGTTGCATGACTTACCGCTTATGATCTCTGAAGTTTTAGTATCATTGCATGCTTGGGAATACATGAATTCCCAGCCCAGTGTCAGGAATCACCACATGTCTCAACTGCCCTCACAATTGCACTCTTACAATGAGTCAAATATCATTTATAGCATACAAGTATGTATTTAGTCTTGTTCGTTCTTTAATAACTGCCGTTACCCTATTTTATGTAAACATTATTTGGAAGTAGTCCGTAAAAGATGTGGTTGAACTGCATTTTCTTTTATTTATTAGTTTACAGCTGTGTCGAACGTACAGCATCGCTGTTAAGAGCTTTACCATTGCCATGAACAAAGATACGTAGCTGTGCCTAGTTGGCCTAGAATGTCTAGAGTGAAAGACTATTCCTTCGGGGGTGAAGACGTGAGGGCCTATATTAGTGTCAGGGATCATTGTCTTCGATTTTCCTTGCCTCAGATCACTGCCGACAATCACCCGAATTAGGCCACGTACAGTAGAATCCCGGGGGATGATATTCGACAGAAAAGATGAACACCAAATGTAATCAAACAAAACTACGTGTTGTAAACCACACTCCCAAGCTTTGTATTAAATACAACATTAGCGCGAAATAATCCATACGTTACTCTTGTCTCGAAACATTTTGTTACTTTCTTGTATTAAAATGTTTTTCCACTGCTATACAAAGACTCAATTTAGTCAGAGGAAAATCGAAGAAATAAAACCTTTGTTCCGCTACCAAATGAGAATCCTGACGGAAATCAGGGGATAATGCCAAAGTTTGCCACTTGAGAGGTAGTGTTTATTGACGTATAAAATGTATTGTATTGTCCCAAAGACAATCGTAATATTTGGGAATCACGGCAGTAAAAAAAGCTTAAATGATGATGATATTATCGGTATTTTCACTAAACGCAAATCAATAGGTCAAAAGGTGGAGAAAACATAAGAAAATGCACAAAGTTCGGATGAAAGAGTGAGAAGAGTTAGTTGTAAATGTGATTCTCAATATCTTGTTCGATTTTCTTTAAAGAGAAAAAGACAATTGAAAATGATTTTTTTGAGGTGGGTACTTTGGTCCATCTCTTGGTATATTTGGTATTTCCGTATGAATGCTATAAGTAAGGATGAAACACAAGTTCACCCACCATAAAAAAATATTCTCAAATACCATTTTCTCCTGAAAGGAAAAGTAGATAAATATAGTAAAAATCATATTTTCACACTCTTTGGTCTCCGTTTGGCATCATTTTTATGTTTGCTTCTCCTTTAAGGTAGCTCACATGTACCCATAATGAATAATCCGGCTAGGTGACCAAGTGTTACTACAAGGCCTAGATGAGGCCCCGTCACCATTGTGGCAAGCTCTTTCAGATTTACACGTGGCCTTTACACTTACAAAGGCTACGTGGAAATCAGTGGAAATCAGTTATTACCGGATTATTTGACAAATTTACTATGTTGAGATCACGGATTTGCCATACTACCTATTCACACCAAACGGCCAAAAAAAATGTTTTGTTACCATGTTGTGGCTTACTGTAATTCGGCACCGTTGTCAGTTGCGCGCCGTGTGCAGATATACACATTATATAGAGAGGACCTGTCAGACAACATCGAATGAGTCACCCAGCATACTGGCTGGTAAGTTTACTTCTCCGAATATTATACCGTCTTGCTGTATACTTTGCAGATAAAAGGACTTGAACTCCCTCACATGCTAAAACTGTTCTTATGGTTTATGTAGTTAAATTATCCGGTTTTCCTTCTGTTAGAAACATGCTAATTTCACACAGTTTATTGATATCACTTTTGTTATTTAAAGACTTTCACGCCTCTATTCATATACAGCTTTTAAATATCTAGGACAACTTCTCAGCATACCATTCATTAGTCTAAAATGCAAGAGCTTTATGGAGTGGGGGACAGAGAATGGCAGCATGAAATATGCCGTATTTCCGACTTTTTCATCATTTTTGGAAGGGAGAATAGATTCGCCGTAGCGTTTGTTGTATAACCCAAAACCATTGAACCTTGTTTTGTTCCGCGTCAGAACGTTACGAACAAAACGGTTATTCAATGTCAGTCAACTTTATGTGTGAAGGAAACTGGAGTGAGTGAGTGCTTGGTGTTTAACGTCGTGAAAGAAACTGGAGTTAGTGAGTCCTTGTAGTTTAACGTCGTGAAAGAAACTGGAGTTAGTGAGTCCTTGTAGTTTAACGTCGTGAAAGAAACTGGAGTTAGTGAGTCCTTGTAGTTTAACGTCGTGAAGGAAACTTGAGTGAGTAAGTACCTGGAGTTTAAAGTCACGAATAAAACTGGAATGAGTGAGTGAGTACTTGGAGTTTTGTGTCGTGAAGGCCACTGGAGTATCCGGGGTGATCCACCTACCTTCAGTAAGTTACTGGCGAAGTTCCCAACATGTGATTTGCCGTGAAAAAATTGTAAATCACTCATTCGTGCTCATTGGAGACAGTTGGTCTTAAATGAACGCTACCCGGCGCTAGGTGGCGACAGTCGCTGTGGTCTGCTTGCTGTCAGCAAGGCTCCACGAGTAGAGTAAACATGGGGATTCTGCAAACTTCCTGCCCAAGACTAGTTTGAACCCGTAAACCGTCAAATAAAGGACAGGTATACTGATTTACCAAATTGTCATGCCTTAAGAAAATACTTATTTGTGTTTGTTATCCCCATTTTCTGATATCACTGCAAATAATCAGTAGGACAATGGGCAAAGCGTTTTCAGCCACAGAGGTGTCAAAAGTTTTGTTCTATCCCTGTTGGGTTTAAACGTAATTTGAGGTCTCCGTGCCTAAATAGCCTATAAAAGCTATACATATATTCTCGTCGTCAAGTTCAAGACATCATTAAAGTTAGTTTAACGACATATCAAAAGCCGTGTGTGGCATCTGTGCACGCTTAAGTATATGTATAGCTGTTGGAGGTCTGTCGTGTATCAGGGGACCAGCACTGTCGCGGTTTCTGAAATAGATGTCCTTTGATGAGTACAAGTACATATGGAAAATATCAATTTGAAGGTAAGTCTCCGGATAACGTGTCTGATCATCTTTAAGCGAGAATTTATGGCAAGGAAGTGCTATATAGGACAAACCAAGATTTATCAGGGTCAATCGATAATCCCGGTGCTACAAAATCGTCATCTGAGTGTACTAGCCAAAAAAATAATAATAATTGCACCTCATCGTCAGATTAGTAGAGGAATATCGTATAAAAGAAGCACAACATAGAGAGTAAACCAAGAGCAATGGCGGCTGTGTGATGGTTGGAAACTTGTCGCAAGTAACCGGTGAATCATAGCTTCTTGTCAGTTTACCTCTTCTAACTGTTGATGTAAATGAAATAACAATAGCCAATTACATGTCCTCTAACACCATGGCTGACGCAAAGTAGGTACAACAATGTGCAGTGATGTTAAGTTCAATATAGCAGGCGTCGCTATAGCAGAGCCCCGACAACGTTGGTGCCTATAACAATATTTACGTATTTATGTAGTTGAGTAGTGTATTTTTGTAGATTAGGCAAAGTATCTAAATCAGAGTTGAGACCCTCAGTCGCAAAAAACAATATCCAAGGTCACATTT
Source organism: Liolophura sinensis (assembly GCF_032854445.1). Classification (NCBI taxonomy): domain Eukaryota; kingdom Metazoa; phylum Mollusca; class Polyplacophora; order Chitonida; family Chitonidae; genus Liolophura; species Liolophura sinensis. The sequence goes on from NC_088306.1 coordinate 7,944,961, forward strand.
CCAAACACCCTCTGGGCGATACCCTCTAGAAATTGTCAGGATTATTGCTCGTGATGTTGTGCGCCGGCTACAGAAAATATCGCCAGATCAAATTTGCTGAAACTTTATGCGATGCTTGCCTATGGGTCTAAAATGGTGCATATCAAGTGGCAATATTAGATTCATACGAAAACCCTTCAAGAATCTTCTTCGGTAGAATAACCGATTCGATTTTTTCCCCAGGATTTGGCACAGTGACTATATTACCTACCCGACAGTAGTTGGGTAGGTAAATTACATGTAGGCTTAGGCTGGCGAATAAAAAAGTGGGTCATCTGTAAAAACTGCACAACTGGATCGAACAAAAAACATTTCTTAAACCCCATTGATTTCAGAATTATAAATTTCAAAGAATTATTCCCGTTGATGTTGCGGTTTTCACTCAATCACAGAAAATTCCGTATTAGGGCTTTGTGTAAAACTGCATAAAACTTGTCACTGCAGCTTACTTTGGGAAATGGCATCGAGATAGTAACATTATATTCTTTCTGCCTTTTGCTCTTGACCATGAAAGAACATCGAAGTCACATGAGCTGGCCTAAGCCGGCCTGTTGTACTAGACCTGCTGTACGTTATACTCCGGGGCTAAACCCAGCGCAGTCCTTTTCGTCATGTTTTTCTCCTCCCCCCCCCCCCTGTTGATATCGTTATTATTATCAATTTAATTTATGCAGGAATCCCAGGAATTCCTGTCATCGACAGCTATATTTAATTTCATAATTAACACCATGAAGATCTTTATCTTCTACGATGGTGATCAGCTACATCGTATTAAATCATGTTTGACCCACATACTAAATTAAGTACGACAATCATGAAATATACTCACTCAACAGAGAAACTGTGCATAGACAAATGTGTTCTTGTTCCAATTTTGCAATACATACTGTCTTGTTTTCTACTCATGACTAAAGAACAACCTATTGTTAAAAACAGACAAAAGATGGTTATTCAAGTCACATTGCTGATGTGTTTTCAATGTCATTGATGGAGAAAGGTTCAAAACGAAGGTTGGCAAGCTCAATAACAAGTGTGTCCTCGAGGGTCGATGTCCCCTTTGCATCTCCGTCTCATTGAAGTGCACTTAGGCTTCTAAGCCTACTTACCGAAGTGTACTTAGGCTTCTAAGCCTACTTACCGAAATGTACTTAGTAAATCGGATAAATTTCATTTCACCAAACATTCCCAACTCGGAGTGAATTTATTTTTAATATTAGATGGGAACTCTTTTACGTTAAGAGGGGAAATGCCTATGTTGTTGCGCTGTTGTTGTACGGAATGTTCCTTGGATTATCAAAAATCTGAATATTATACCATTTGGAGGGGGAATAATTAAAACGCTTTTTGGGACAAGCAATTAATGTTTTGAAGGACTTCGGAAGGTTTGTTCTCGAAGGACATATTGATTACTCGGCATGACGTTTGACTGTCGCGATCCACACCCCCCCCCCTCCCCCCAATTTATCTTGATGGGAAGACAAATACACACACGTTACATTCAGCTGACTGAAGGCCAAAGATCATGAAAATCAATCTTTACGAATACGGAAACTTTAGCAGTGAGCTCTTCTCCTAAGTACAGTGAACGAATTATTGCCATTTTGTTTCTAAGTGGTCTTAAATCCAGGGTTCAGGCTCAGAACTCTTTTGACACTAGAAAGGTCTTCAGCCACTGCGTAAAAGTTTTGGGGCTGTCGTCGCTGTCGTCTCAAACGTCGGTTCCTTTCGTCCCAAATGTGCTCAATAGATGCTAAATCGGGTGAATTTGCAGATCAAGGGTCCAGATAAAAGTTGTTTGCATCCGTAAGTCCTCTTGTCACCCGAGGCGAACCACCATAGTCCTGTTGAGATGTGATCCTGGGGCCGTGATGCTGCAGGAAAGGGACGACAACGCGCTGAAGGATCTGGTCGTGGTAACCTGGATCAATTAAGTTACCGTCAACAACAGGAAGAGCAGTACAGTGGCCAAATGTTAAACCTTCCTACACCATCGCTGAGTCGTCGTCAAAATGGTTTCTCTCGAAAACACAGGCGCCAAAGTAACGCCCACGCCGACTACGATACACACTTTAAAAAACATTTGAATGGGAAAGGCGGAAACGTTATTTGTGCGTAAGAGTACATTTCGCCACCATTGTATAGGGCGTTTTAGGTGGCGTCTGACACACTGCAACCTTGCTTGACGACGTTGTGGTGTCAACGACGGGCTTATCGTGGCACGACGTGTGCACAACACAAAACTGTCAAGTCAGATCATGTAAAATACTCACATCGTGGCAAAAAGTATCACGTGGTCAGTGTGCGTCATATAGCTCGGAATTTATTACGTGAATGCATATTCCAAGGTTGCATATGACGAATATTAATGAAGGATGAACTTGTAAAATCTTATTCATTCAAACGTCTTTTAAGTTCTCCAAACTTCAACGCTCAGTAACTTTTTGGGCCGGGTATGCATGGCATTTCTACGATTTTCAAAAGCTGTTTCTTAGAATATATCGCCCTGCCGATTTGTACGTCGCAATGCCTATCTCAGAAGCCTGAGAAACCTTGATATGGAGATTTGTCTGTGTTTGTAGTGCATGAGCATTTCTTTTAATAATGCTATTAAATATTCCCAATGCCAGTTTCCTTCGCTTTGAAATTGTGGGCTTTTCCTCACATTTAGTGAAGGAAAGCTTGCACAGGCAACCAAAAACCCAATACTTTAATGTTCTAACATGGAATAAATTTCAAATATTTCAAACAAAAATTATATGCGTCGAAAATTTGTGTAAAAATGTGCAATTTATATGAGAGTCCCTTGTGTCTCTTTTCTACCTGTGTGCAGGGCCCCTTTTGGAAGCGACATTAACTGTTTATTGGCGGTGTGAATTGATGTCGTAAATTCAGGGATTTTTGTTTTTCATTTTTTAATTTTGCTCTGCCCTCTTTTGCTGTGGATCTACAATATATATGGCTACCTTAATGACAGCGTTCAAGACCCGCTTTCCTAGGCTCAGCAAGAATTTGATTTAGGCCAAAGCCCCAGGATGTTTGGTTTATAACGCCAAACCACGGGTGAGATTGTCTTGCGCAAATAACGAAACTATTTTGTTTAATGGAGGATTGTAATTCCCGAGATAGTGTAAAAACGCGATTTTTGTAGCAAACGGAAACACTAACAACATCATATTCCTTGTATTCCAGGCACATTGCAACGTTTTCGGAAGCCATAAAAACCGTTTTGTTGAATAAATTCCTCTTGTTTTGCTGCCATAAGTAATTTCCTCCATAACCGCTTTCTTTCTCCCCTTAAAGAATTTAACAGTCAAATTGCCAACTTCAGGGCGAAGGACGCTGGTTTATTTCGCGCACTCCGACTACCTGTAAACACGGTCGTCGTCATACAGAATGTCGTCAAAAAATTCTTGAGCGCGCTGTTAAACAATGATTAAACACATAAATAAATGTTAAACACTTTATTTACGCATGTACTAATGCCATATCGGCTAAGACGCAGGTTGGAAATGCTAGTACAGTTATGTGCGCTTTTTGTCGTCTTTATTTTTGTATTTTTGACCGATTTTGATTGATTAATCATCTGGTTACCAGCGTTTTTTTGAAAACTTTCAACTTTTGGCGTATTCAAGTTAAGAAATGAGGTGTATGTACATGTTATGTAGTTCAAAGGCTACATCAAGCAACTGAATAAATAAGACGTCAGTGTGTAAACTGTCGTGAACTATATGGCGCAAGGTATATATCCTTTACTGTACTGCGTAACAGTAACAGTAACAATAACAGCAGGGGACACACCCAAGTTCAACTGTAAGTTTCGTAGAATGGACCTGTACAAGATTGTACCTGTTAGCTATTACATGTATCAAGAAGTCGCGTTGCCCTTCTTACTTGTAGCATACTTGTAACATTATGAAATAATGGAATTTCCTCATTCTAGCATCACAGCATTTTGACGAAGCAAAAGATTACATCGACACGCCACAGTATAGATTGATGTCCCTGTCTTTGCTATCAAAAAACAAAAAAAAAACAACGCTCTGTTAATTAGAGACATGTAGCAAATTCTGCATTCAGCACTATTTTCATTACCTAGATTCTTTGTGTTGATGGAGCAAGTTTTACATTAGACACTGTTTTTATTACCTAGAGTTCTTCGTGTTGATGGAGCAAGTTCTACGTTCAGCACTATTTTCATTACCTAGATTCTTTGTGTTGATGGAGCAAGTTTTACATTAGACACTGTTTTCATTACCTAGAGTTCTTTGTGTTGATGGAGCAAGTTCTACATTCAGCACTATTTTCATTACCTAGATTCTTTGTGTTGATGGAGCAAGTCTTACATCCAGCACTATTTTCGTTACCTAGATTCTTTGTGTTGATGGAGCAAGTCCTACATTCAGCACTATTTTCATTACCTAGATTTCTTTGTGTTGATGAAGCTAGTTCTACATTCAACATTATTTTCATTACCTAGATTTCTTTGTTTTGATGGTGCAAGTTCTACATTCAGCACTGTTTTCATTATCTGGATTTCTTGATGTTAATTTATTTATTTATTTATTTGATTGGTGTTTTACGCCGTACTCAAGAATATTTCACTTAGCATTATGGTAGGTGGAAACCGGGCACAGCCCGGGGAAAACCCACGACCATCCACAGGTTGCTGGAAAAGCTTCCCACTTACGGCCGGAGAGGAAGCCAGTGGTGTTAATAGAATAGTCTTGGTCAATACTGTAGCCTTGTTAACAAACACTGTTGTTTGATATTATGTATTTGTGACAATGAGCATATCCCACTCCAGCTTTACTGTTTTGATGAGGAGAGGATATCATTTTTGTCCAGCCAGAGTTAATTTGCCTTAGGCATGGAACTGAAAATGCCCGAGTGAAATTAAACGTTGATTACCTTTTTAATTTGAAAGAAATGTCAAGATTTGGCGATTCTGATTTTTTAATTGTGGATATTGTTAAAGAAACTTGCATTAATACAAGCTTTGTGTGGTCATTTTTTTCTGTATAACTCACAGGAGGCACGCGTTTGCTAACATTGAGAATGGCAACGCAGAGACAGGCAAGACCATAAAACACACCCCATTGCATGCTGTAAGTTCTCATCTCATGTAGATGTCGTACATGGGATGAGATTAAAATCATGTGGAAGTGTTCATAAAAAAATCACAGATACTAATCATTTCATTCGTGGCAAAACACACCGTAGTTCTTCGAGACTTACCCGTTTATTCAGCTGTGTGTGTTTGCTGAATGTTGTTATTTATTTATTTTGTTTATTTGATTGGTGTTTTACGCCGTACTCAAGAATATTTCACTTATACGACGGCGGCCAGCATTATGATGGGTGGAAACCTTACACAGCCCGGGGGAAAATCACGACCATCCGCAGGTTCTGAATGTTGTTCTTATCTTTCCTAAATGAATGGGTAATATATTGTGTGGCTTATACGTGTATGTAAAAGGGAAACTTACAGAAAAACAGCATGCTGTCTTTCAATGAAAACTCCTCGTGTTACTCCATTCTGTTTCCTCTCCACATTGCTTACCCATATATTGTCGTTATTGCCTCAAGAGAAACCTGCTTGTCACCATCATTCACTGTCTAGTGGAAGATCCATGGCGCTAACTAGCACGTCTAAATGATAAAACTCCCTCAAATACATCTCATCCCATTCGCTGGCCTTCATACAGAATCGCATAGACAGACACGGTCTTAATCGTACCTAACCATGTCAGTAATCAGATTTCACATGAATTGACGTCAAGCTGTCGAGAACAGACTATTTTTACTACTTACATAATTGTCTGTGGTTTGATGAAGTGGGTAATGGCTGCCAGCCGTTGATTGGACGGTTTAAGTATGCGGTGATCATAACGAGGCTGGGTCGGGGCACGACGGTTCTCCTTGTTAGTGTTTGTCTAGCCAGAGAAGTGTGTGTTTACAGAGCTATTTTGGTGCTGTCAACTAGCCAGGCAAAGTAAAGCCATAGAAGGGTTTTAGTGTCTGGATACGACAGACTCCTGAGAAACAATACCAACAGGATTATGTACGGGCTCACCAAAATAAGCTTATTTTAAGAAATTGATTCGTAGCAGTACACTTGATGTCGAGAACAAGTAACCAATCTTTTAAAAGTCAGTGAAAAGATGCAATCAAAACGCAGCTGAGATCCATATTCAGTTATCGACAACAATCTTTTTGCACTTCATATACGTTCTTAATTCTTTGGTAGTTTGTGTTAAGCGCCTCTTTGGGAATTGGCCTTACGATTATTGACCCGGAACGTCCTGAATGGGTGACGACTAATATACGAATGTCTGTTTTGACGCATAGATCCTTCTCGTTGCATGCTTCCGTCATATTCCCGTATTTTACATACTTTTTTTAGTTCTTTAGTGGTTTGTGTTATCTGTTGTTTTGGGTAATTAGCCTTGCGATTATTGACCTGGAACGTCCTTATTTGTTGATGGCTAGTATACGAATGCCTGTTTCGACGTATAGATTTTATACATTCATACTTTTATCATCAGCAATGTTGTCATTTAGAATTTGAAAGTCGTTCCATTTGTGCATGCTTGTACCGACTACTGATCTTCCATTGAACGCTTTTCGTGTTTTTAGGGAGGACAAGCTCTGCGTTTTCATAAACGCATTTGCTTTGCTTCTGCATCGGTCGTACCTTGGGTAATTTACTGAAGGAGATGTATAGAAGTAAGAATAGTTTGATCTTCGTGGATTCCAAAACACTTGACCGTACCCACGGCTCAACTCTCGCTCTGTCCATTGGGTAATACCTGTACTCACGTATGCCGATTTATTGATCGATGTCTTCAGTCCGACACTACATGTACCAAAAAATGTCTCTCTGCAGTCAAACTGTGAGTTCTACTGTATTTACCCATACTGGCTTAAGGGTGAGGTAGAATTTTAGTTAAAGGACAAGTCAGCGCTTGGCTAAAACATATTTCAGTCGAAAGCAGGATCCTCAAGCTATCCATAAAGTATCATACTATATTATTTTAATGACATTTCAACGATTAACACGTAGAACAGTGACAGTGGTGCACACATGGATGATGTGAATCGAGGCAGCTGTCTTGAGAATTTTATCCAATGAAACACATTGTTATCATATTGCGCGGCGTAAGCTGTGACGTAGCCATTACCCATTCTTTCCATGAAGTGACATGGGAATGAGAAGACGGCATCGCACCGGACAATGCTGACCATTAATTAATTCTTATGACATCATTAGTTTTTCTCTAAATTTATTACAATTATTACAATTGAAGAATTTAATTTTAATTTTCATTGTCTTTCTCGCATACAAGGGATGATGTTTTTTTCTGTATTCCTTTACTATTGACAAATTTTGAAACGTCGTGTTCAAGCCGAAGTGCTTTCTGTGACGTCCGCGATAACTAGGTCAGCACTGCTCTCATCTTGGACCTGTTATATATGTACAGCGCGGACCTGGCCGAAAGCACCTTGTTCAATGCTCTGTTTATTTAACTGGATGTTCATTGGCTGTTAATTCTGTGTCTAAGAATAGTTGAATCCACCTGGACCGTATATAAGCCGTGTTTTCTGTGCAGAGTGGAGGTATTTTTGCTGCATCCACTGGGAGCCAGGAGAGTGTGCGACGCTCACGTATCGAGTCCATTATATTTATATGAGCAGGTGATGCCAGTTTCATTTGGGAGGACAGATTTTTATGCCGGCACCGTTTGTGTACCACTGATGTCTGGTTTATGTGAATTTCTGCGGAAGTCACGTTTATTGGTGTTCGGATCTTTATTATGATTATACAGTGTTGACTGTGTAGTTTGTTTAACACGCTGACCTCACCTGACCAACAAGGTCGTCAAGGACTCTAAACTGAAGTTTTCAGTTTTGCAAAGGACGTTCGTTCTGCCACAAGGTGACATTACTCTACGTCTCTGAACGGCTCGTTTGTGAGCTTCTGCGGGAGCTGTGACTGATCTGAAGTGGATTATACCTCCATGCCTGTATTTACCCTGTGTTGTGCTTTGCGGGTGTGACGTCATTCAAAGGCTTGACTGTTCCAGTTCTGTGTAACTTGTGTACTGTGTTGGCTAACCTGGCGAAGTACCTGTCTAGGACAATTTGTGACTTGTGTGAATTGTGTGTTTATCCCATGGTCTTTACGTTGGATCTCCTGGAACACGTTCCTTGGGTTGCAAAGGTGAACTGTAAACTTTTAAAGACCGGTAATACTGATGTGTATGTTGTTGTTGTTGTTGAACTGTTTGTAAAACTGTACGTCTCATTTTATATATATATATAAAGCAGTGTTTACATTGTAATATTGAGTCACTGAGTCTGTTTTCTGTTGCTGTTTTCAATACCGTAACAATTTATTTCCATTTGTTTCAGAATTGAGCATGAATGTAGTTGTACAATAATCCTGTTGTAATTTTGTAAACATTTAACAGGGGTCAAAATCACCAGCATAACCCCTCCGTAGGCTAGAACCTGAACCAGGAACAACCAAACTTAAACTGTAAATGTTATAGCAGGATTATTGTATCAACAGTTCAAGCAGTGCCAGAAATGTCGTGTCCAATTTTAGAGAAAGCTAATTATCACTAGGGCCTTCATCGCCGAAGTCCACAACTTTAATCTGCCATAGGCTATTGCTTTGTATATAATACCTATGACGTTAGAGAGCTAGAGTAAAGGTGATGTGGCCTTGCCATCGATAATGGAGACGAGCTGAAAGCTGGGTCAAGACGAAGTTTCACTAAAATTTTACTGGGTTTCAAAATTACTTAATGCCGGTTTAAGATACATTGAATGGTAGTCTTTCTGTGGACATAACCATTAATCAGGTGCTGTCTTTCACTTTGAATCTGTTTGTAATCACACAACTAATGATTAATTATTGTTTATTTATTTTTGTTTTTGTTTTAAATGGACCAAACTTTCGATTTATAGTTCTGGCTGACTGGAACGGCATGGCGAATACTCCCGATATGATACCTAATGTAATCACAGTATTGTGACATCAAGGCGACCAGTGTTGTGTACTTTGCCATGCTATTATGCTACTCGAGGAAATAACGATATTGACAACCAAACCGCAAGATGTAAATAAAAAATATTCATATGCATGAAATTATTTAATATTAACCGAAGTGATCAACCGTTATATATATATATATATAAAACATTAACTGTCAAAACCCTTATAACGTCTGAGTACTGAGAATAAGTGCACAGTGAATTCCTATATTGCTGGGAATTTTGCGGCTACCGGTAGAATTGAGCCTGGGGCAGTTTCGATCTCCAAATTTGCGTTTTTTTGCCCAATGCCATTAGGAATATTCAACGTCAAGACAGCAGATATTCTGTGGATAAGACAGACTACTGCTTATCCACATTTCGGTCCGTTTGCGTCATGTAGCGTATTCCGAGGTCGCCTGTAACGAATATTAATGAAGGATGTATTTGTATAATCTTGTTCATTCAAACATCTTTAAGATTCTCCAAACGTTAATGCACAGTAACTTTCTGACAGTATATGCAGGGCATTTCCACGTTTTCGATTTGCTGTTCCTTAGAATACAGTGTCCTGCCTGTTTAGGGGCCTCCGTGGCTCAGTTGGTTAGCGGGCTAGCGCATCGTAATGACCCAGGAGCCTCTCACCAATGTGGTCGCTGTGAGTTCAAGTTCAGCTCATGCTGGCTTCCCCTCCGGCCGTACGTTTAAGGTCTGACAGCAACGTGCGGATGGTGGTGAGCTTCCCCTAGGCTCTGCCCTGTTTCCTCCCACCATAATACTGGTCGCCGTCGTATAAGTGAAATATTATTGAGTACGGCGTAAAACACCAATCAAATCAAAAAAATCAAATAAAATCCTGCCCGTTTAAACGTTGCAATGACTATCTCACAAGCCTGCGAATGCTTGACATGGACATTTGTCTTTGTTTGTAGTACATGATCAATTTCTTAAAAATAATTCTGTTTAATATTCCCAATCTGCCTTTTGGCTTCGCATGCCAGTTTTCATCGCCTTCAAACCCTGTGGGTTTTTTTTCGTGCATTCAGAAAAGAAAAGCTAGCACAGGCAACCAAATGCGCAATACTTTAGTGCTTTAATGTGGTATAAATTTCAAATATTTCAAAAATAATATACTTTGAAAATTTGTGTAAACCTGTGCAATTTGTATGAGAGTCCCTTGTGTCTCTTTCCTGCTTGTTGTGTGCAGGGCCCCATTTGGGAGCGACAGTAACTCTTTATTAGCGGTGTGAATCAAAATCGTAAATTCAGGGATTTTTTTATTTTATTTTTTTAATTTTGCTCTGCTCCTGTGGATCTGCAGTATCAAACCTCGTACATATATGGCTGCCTTGATGACAGCCTTCATTGCTTGTCATCCGGGCACATTTGTAGCGTTTCCGGAAGCAATAAAACAGTTTTTGTGGAATAAATTCCTCTAGTTTTTCTTCCACAGGTAAATTCATCCATAACCGCTTTCTTTATCTTCTCAAAAAAAATTAACGGTCAAATTGCCTACTTCAGGGCGAAGGGCGCTGGTTTACTATTTTCCCCTGAGGACACTCAAAAATTCTTGAGCACTGTGAAAGATGAAATAAATAAATAAATTTTAGTTACGCATGTGTCGTTGCCAGATCGGCAAAGTAGCCGGTTGGAAATGCTAGTACAGTTTGTACATTTTTTGGCCAGTTTTGATGGCGTGATCATCTGGTTAGCAATGCTTTTGAAAACTTTCTCCCTTTTGTTATCTTCAAGTTAACGAATGATGGATATGTATGTATTTTGTAGTTCATCGATAACATCAGGCAACCGACTAAGACATCAATGTGTTAGGCCCTAAGTGTTGTAAAGCATTTGGCGCAAGGTCTATATTCTTTATTGTACCGCGTACTTGCAACATCAGAGGACAGATCCAAGTTAAAGTGTAATTTTCGTAGAATCGACGTATGAAAAATCGTAACTGTTAGGTATTACATGTATCAAGAAGATGAGTTGCCCCTCTTACTTGCTGCCTACTGTAACCTTATGAAATAATGGAATATCCTTATTCTAGAATCAAGACATTTTGGCAAAGCAAAATATTACAGTTGATACTCCACAGTATATATTTACGCCTGTGTGTTTGTGGTCGAAAAAACAAAAAGCAACGCTGTATCAATTAGCTATATGTTACTACATTCAGATATGAGTTCTACATTCAGCACTGGTTTGATTATCTAGATTTCTTTGTGTTGATAAATAGTCTGAGTCGATATTTTATAGTTAATTTACCTTAGGCATCGAACTGAAAATGTCTGCCTAAAATTAAAAATTGATTGTATTTTAAATCTGAAGGAAATGTCGAGGTTTGCAGATGCTAAGTTTTCATTATAGATAATAATGAAGAAGCTTAAATTAAGAATAAAAAATGCAACTGTGTTAGGAAACTTTGATAAATAATGTTCATATACTTGGTATTTTCGGGTATAAAACTTGCCATTGTTAAAGGAGAACCACCTGTGTGCAATACATTTTTAGGTACAAAACTCTAGACATTTCTCCTGAGAAACTCGCAGGAACCATGCCTTTGATAACGTTGAGAATGGCAACGGTGAGAATGACAATACCACAAAACTCACTCCATTGTGTATTGCCAGTGCGCATCTGATGTCATGCAGACATGGTACAAAAATCAGTGTATGTAATTTGCTATCTTTCAATGCAAACTCGCGATACTGCACTCTATTTCGCCTCCACACTGCTTTCCCATATATTGTCGTTATTGCCTCAAGAGAAACCTGCTTGTCACCATCATTCACTGTCTGGTGGAAGATCCATGCTGCCAACTAGAATGTTTCAATGATGACATTACCTCAAGCACATCTCCACTCTCTCAGTGGCCTTCATACAGAATCGTATAGACAGACACGGTCTTTATCGTGTCTGGCCGTGCCAAAAATCAGATTTCAATGAATTGATGTCAAGCTGTCGAGAACAGACTACCTTTACTACCTAAAGAATTGTCTGTGGTTTGATGAAGTGTGTAATGGCTGCCAGCCGTTGATTGGACGGTTTAAGTATGCGGTAATCATGACGGAGCACGACGGTTCTCCTTGTTTGTGTTAGCCTAGTCAAGGAAGTGCATATCTACAGACAGAGTGATTGGAATGCTGTCAACTCGTCCGACACACTTAAGCCAGAGAATTGTGTTTGTGCCAGAATATGGCAGACTGGCTGGAACATCTCTCCACAGAAACAATGCCAACAGCGTTATGCACGGTCTGCACCAAAATTAAGCCTAACATTTTTTTTAAGAAATTGATTCGTAGCAGTACACTTAATGTCCAGAACAAGTAGCTAATTTTTTTACGTCAGCTTCAAAACGATCTTGTATGCATGGTGTTGAAATAGATAGCCAAGTTGGATGTAACGCAATTGAGATACATATTTTGTTATCGGCAACTGATGTTTACATGGTACACGCTATCAATGCTGATTTCATGCAGTCGCCTAATATATGCCTTGCATCTCTTTAACATCATTGAAAACTGTTGACTGCTTCTCTTTAGCATGATTCCGTCCTGTTTTCGTACTTTATACTCTTTCTTAGTTCTTTGCTGGTTTGTGTTATACGCCGCTTGGGGCAATCGCCTTTGCGATTATTGACATGGAACGTCTTGAATGGTTGATGGCTGGTATACGAATGTCTATTTCGATGAAAAGATTCTGGAAAGTTTTTCAAGTGAGTTTCACACTTAGCTTCACACTATTCTCTAAATCAAGTCGGTTTCATCAACACGCACTAAACTGTAAGTGCGCTTACAACAAGTAAGGCATTTTTCACACCTAAAATGAAAGAGTTCAGCAATGGTCTTATTTAACATTGCTGCATGCTTATACTGACGACTGGTACTTCCGTTCAATGGCTTTCGCGTGTTTAGAGAGGACACGCCCTGCGTTCTCACAAATAGCGGCTCTACTGCATGGTCGTCACTTGGGAAATTTACTGAAGGAGATGTATAGAAATGAGAATGTTTGACCGTCGAGGATTCCAAAACACTTGACGGCGCCCGCGATACAACTGCCGCTCTGTTCATCAGGTAATATCCGTATTCATATATGCCGGTTTAATGATCGATGTCTTCAGATCAACACATTTACCAAAAATGTCTCTCTGCCGTCGGACTGTGAATTCTGCTATATCCACGGAGCTAACTGGAGCAGAAAACACCAACCACCTTTTGATGTGAAGGAAAATGTTGTAAAACAGTAGCACTGAAAAATATGAATTAGTTTATTGTTAACATAAGGGCAAATAATCCATCTGATTATGGATTCGTCTCTCCCTTCCTACATCAACTCCATTAATCATTCCAGATTTATTCAATCGTTCAGTTAGCCTTTCATTCAGTTATCGATCAGTGAATAAATTCAATCCCCTGCTCATCCACCCATTGTCCATGAGCCAATTTATTCCTTTATTAATTAATTATTTTTATTCAACCTTTCAACATCTATATGTATTCCCGCAGCAATTCACACGTATATTCATCGTTACGAACACCGCCTTGAAACTTTATAGTACATTTTTTTCTCTTTCTTCCTGAGTCATTGTCTGATCTACATTTTCCGATTTGTTTACGTTATAGCCTGCTCTGAAATTCAATCCGACGTTCTCGAGACTTCGGTGTTGTGGGTTTACTGTCATTGTACATGGGGTATACATTTTGGAAATATGTATCGGTGTTGTAAATTTGTTAACGATCAAACTATCCAGAATTTTCTTTTATATTATGTTTGGTATATTGAAGTCCATTTTTGCTGTCATTCACTACGAGGGATTTTGCTGGGTTTAGAAATATGGGCTTTCACGCAATTCGACATTCGTCATTTGTACTCCATTTTCTGTAGAGCTTATGTTTCGCCACTTGCTATTTTTTGAGACGTTATTTTTGAGCTTGCATATCACCCATTGGCTCTTTGTGCCATTTATTACATTTTATCCCAGTTTCTCCTGAAAGTGACTGTGTATATTTCCCAGGAAACATACACCTGGGCGTCACGGGTGCTTCTGTCAACCTGTCCGCCCACAGAAGTTACACATTCACAGGCAGTTGGGGAATAAACCATTCATCGGACTGTTATCCGTAGATTGAGGAATTCATCTTAACTGTGGATTCTATATTTACTTGGACCGATTCATATTTGAAAGTCGAAATATTCCATACGGATTTGGACGCTGTAAGATATGATATACATATATTTGTAATTATTTGTATTGTTTTATATATCGTTGTCAGTTGTATCATTTGTCCATTTTGATTAAATAGATGTACTGAACGTATTCAAGCGTCTTCATGTTTCTTTGTTTGATCTTGTGTAAGGCCTATTGCTGATCTGAGACTTAACGAAGCTGGTGGTTTCTCATCTTCACTCTCCAGTAGTGGTACCCTTACATCATGTAATTGTTCATCCATCTCTTCGTCAACCCATTTACCCATTCATTATTTCACCGTTCCATTCGCTCATTCATTTCCCCCTTAAGGAGGGACCCAACCTTGTACGGATTGACGCAAACATCACCTGATTCCCTCCTTCACTGTTAGACAGATTTCTGCTCGTTTTTTTACTACGTTGTGCAGACTGAAGAGGAATACTAATGACTGCTGTTTATAGTGGTATTTCATTCCCCCTACTAGTTTAGCCGCGGCCTGTGAGAAGCATTCCATGGAGAGACACTGATTTAGTGGTCGCTTCTGTGTGACACTTTGCAAGCCTGTGCGACTGAATGTAGGGACTTTTTATAGCTCTGAACCAGCATAAAAAGGAGACTTCGATTGCCAAGGATTAACTAGTTGCCACTTGTGGTGTAGGGGACAAAGTTGTTTGCGTGCCAGCGTGGCGCAATGACCCAGGAGAGTATCACCAATGCGGCCGCTCTAAGTTCATCTAATGGTGGCTTCCTCTACCGTACGTTGATTGTCGTGAGTTCCCCTCGGGCTCTGCTTGATTCCCTCTCACCATTATGCTTAGGGCCGTCGTCCAAGAATGTTGAAGTGTTAGCGTTGTTTTAAGCCGACGTCTGTTGAAACACTCTTAAATGTACACTTTATTGACTGAGTTTCATTAGCTAGGATAGAGAAGCCTACCAGTACATATATAGGCTAGACAAATACTAATCCTATCTTATTTAAATATGTTTGAACACATATTATCCGCCGATATTTTGCTGTATGTTTAGCTGTGTGTCTGTCAGAAACCTTACTAAAAACGTCGTGGACATATAAGGATGGAATTATGCGCACCAAATTAATCCATTAAATAGTGGTGGCGATCTGAAACCGGATCCAGGTGAATTCCTTAAATAATTCTTCATAACTGCGGCATAGCGCAAAAGTGCAGTCCCCTTTTAGCGGTTGCGCAGTTTGCAGCTCTGGTGTCGCTTTGGAATCGTCCACGATGAGTTTTGATGTTACTGATGGTGTAAGTCACAAAGTTACAATATATGATTGGTTAGCTGTGACCTTCACGTATTCGACGGCGAAATGGTTTATGGGTGAAGTACATGTAACACATTTTTTAAGAATTAAATCTGTCTCTACGTCTTTAATTATATCTAATCACTTGACTAGTGACTGATTATTTGTTTATTTGTTTGAGTTTAAATGTTGCTTCATTTTAAAAATGCTGTTAAATACTATCACTATTTTCATGTTAACACGGTGCTGCCTTCTTCTCGCAGATAGACCAAAAATTTCAATATATTTACAGCTCTGTCTGACTGGAGCGACATGGAGAATACTCCAGATATGATACCAAACATAATTACAGTATTGTGACATCGTGGAGACTAGTATTGCCATTCCATTATGCTACTCGAGGAAATACCGATATTGACAACCGCATGATGTAAATAAATAAGTATTCATATATATGGAATTATTAAATATTAACAGAAGTGAGTAATACACAAACGAGAATTAAGTTTTATGCATGTCTTGTTGCTACATGGAAATCACGCGTTAGAACTTAAGTTGGAAACACAAGGAATTTCCGTTATTTTCATGTATTTAGTTATGTACTTGATTACTGTTTTACGCCGTACTCAAGACTTGCTTTCTTTATACGACGGCCAGCATTATGGTAGCAGGAAACCATGGCATACGAACCACCTAGACCAAGGCCTCCCCCTCCCCCCCCACCTCCTGTTATATAATCCAGTTTGATCAAACTGGCCTTGCTAAACTATCAAAGCCCTTATAACTCTTTGAGTACTGAAGATAACTGTACAATGAATTCTTATATTGCTGGGAATTTCGCGGCTACCGAAAGACTTGAGCCTGGGTCAGTTTCGATCCCCAAATTCACGTTATTTGGCCCAATGCCGTCAGGAATAGTCCACGTCAAGACAGCAGATATTCTGTGGATAATAGAGACTAATGCTTAACCGCACATCAGACCGAGAGACAACCTCTAAGAACATCTGGAGTACCATAAAGACGGACTGTCCGCCTTGACGCATGCTGATATCAAATGTCTGCGCTCTCAGAGCATTAGGAATGGGCTTAAAATAGTCGGTCTAACGTCTGGGCTTTGGATGTTGATCACTCACTGACAAGGGCCGTCTCCCAAGAGAGCGCCATCAGGTAATTGTTTTTAAAACCGAGAATTCCGGCGAAATGGTCACCTAAACTAGGTCTTCGTCAAAAATGAAACAAATTTGGCTTGATGTACCGGAGGTTGTAGTGTAGACAGACAGCCGTCATTTGTCTTAACTGCCCAAGCGTTTGCTCATAGCCAGTGAAAGAGAAAGCCGGTGAAAGAGAAAACAGAAGATATAACATTTGGTCAGTTAGAGTTATTCGTAGAAGGTAAGTGCCAAATGACAATCTTCGGCGAAGATCGGTACTAAGGGCTCAAGGAAAAATTTATACTTAGTAGGGATTAAAGCACAATTACCTGTTAACCATGATAAAACACAGCTCTCCATCGGGTAGTCTCCCATAGAGTGAGACTGGAGGAAAATCAGCTGGAATTGTCCATGCTGGAAACACAACTTCATGTTCGTCTTTTTTTATGGATTCAGGACGTACCTCCCTAAGGAGAAAATTAAAGGACTTACTGGAGTCGTTAATAAGAACGGCTCTCTACTGACACAAGCTACTTCTAACAGAATATATAGACCTGTGTATATTTACGTATCATCTATATACAAGTAGTGTCTGAGCCTGACATAAAATGTGTAATTTTTAACATTTGAATGCGAATACTTCACATTAAGTAGCAAAGGACTACAAATCCACATTATCGCCGGTCATTGACAGTGCCTGTCCGTTTGGCGGATTTATTTCTACGGCAGAAGAACTCTTCTTAAGTTTAACAGTTTCTGCTTTTTTCAGTGTTTGTTCTCTTAATATATAACTGTTCACTGAAATGGTAGACTTCAAGTGGTTTCGTCAGTTGAATGGACGTTTGATGGCATGATTCAGGGTCAACTCCTTAAAGGTCATCAATAGTCCTTTTTCGTGGTAACGTTTTCTGGCAGTATAAGTTTAAAGAAATGAGGCAATCAGACATAGATTGGCTAGAACAATTAAAACAGTTTCACAAACACTTGTACCAGTGCGCATGCGCAAACACCAAAGCATCGGTGATAAAGGCTGTAGCGTGACAGCAGGTTGATGAGATCAAAAGTTTTTCCCCTCATTCATCATCAGAAATTTACAAACAATTCCCGTGCAAAACTTGTAAACATTTCTTTGACACTAGCCTCAGGATCTACGCGTCGAAACAGACATTCGTATATATGTACCATACATCAGTCACAATCGCTCGGCCAATTCCCAAAACCACGTTTAACACAGCGAACAAAGAACTAAGAAAATGTATGAAGAAGGAAATCAGGACGGAACCACGTCAAGGAGAAGCAGAGTTCCCAATGATGCAGGAAAGGCCCAAAGAATGTTCTAGGGGAATAAAGCAAATCAGCATTCAAATGGTGTACCATGTTAGTTCATTAGCTAATATGAATCTTATCCATGTGTACCTTTTAGACACTTTATTGCCACATTCACTCCGAGATCCTCCTCCTCCTCCCCCCCCCCCCCCCCCTATGAAAATTCACCGGATACTCGGTTGTATAGACTTGTACAACTGTTTGCCCGTCGCTCTTACCAAATCACTTGAACGTGCCCTTAGAACGACGACCGCTCTGTCTGTTTGTCTGTAGATTTCCATAATGATTGATGCCCACCGCAGGGCTGGTGCTTTCAGATCACCTTGAATTGCACTACATGATGACCTTATGGCGTGAGACTACCCACGGTGCCAAAGGTAGCAAAAAACATCAAGTCATTTTTGGTATCAAGGGAAATGCTTTGTTAACATTCAGGCTATTGGTTCAGTGCCAATATAAGTGTTCTTGCAATGTATTCTTTTTGGGGCGTATAGGACGTACGACTCAAATCAATAAGCTTCTCTGGTTTGTGTTCCGTGCGCTCACATTGTGTCTTCCACACTGGCTGTGCGTGGGAAGGTCTCCCAGCAACCTACGGATGGCCGTGGGTTTCTTCCCGGCCATGAAAGATTTCTTCCCCCCATAATTCTGGCCGCCGTTGTATAAGCGAAATATTTTTGAGTACGGTGTAAAACACCCATCAAATAAATAAATAAATAAAGCATATCTTCCATATCAAAGACTTGCAGCACACACAGCAGCATCCACCGCTCCCAAGTGCATTTGTCTTTCTCTCTTCACCAAAGGGCCCATCTGAGACCAAACTTGTTTATCGTTTATATGCGAAGTGAATCACAAGTAGTAAATACTGGGATCATGTTCGATTTGCAATTTTGCTCTGTGTACGGAAGACGATTTGTAATATTAAACGTCGTACATCTGCAGAGATCTGAATGATAACGTTCCAGTTCGGTTCCGCCCGGTATTATAAAGCCACGATTTACGTCCCAGGATAAATATTTTATTAGGCAAAAAGAAGGTTAATAATACCTTGCTAAAACTGCACAAACAGTTCTGTTTCTGACTGCAAAAACGTCGTTGAGTGAAGAGGTCAGCCAAAGGATGCGGAGTGTTTTTTATACAGTTTGATTAGTACAGTCTTGCAATTGATAATGTACAATAAACAGGTCAGGGACGCAGTCTGTCCGAATTTTTTCTACAGCTATTGCGTCTTAATATACATGTAGATGAACACGGAAATCTCGAATATTTATTTATTTTATTTATTTGATTGGTGTTATACGCCGTACTCAAGACTATTTCACTTATAAGACGGCGGCCAGCATTATGGTGGGTGGAAAGGGGGCAGGGCCCTTGGGCAACCCACGACCATCCGCAGGTTGCTGGAAGGCCTTTCCACATACGACAGGAGAGAGAAAAGACATCCAGCATATAGAATTGGAACCGGACATATATTATTGTGTCCAAGAGGCGCTGTTTTTACCATGATGCGTTACGGCATATATTAATGATTAATATGTGCAGCAGATTGATTTCCCGAAAGACTGAGAAGTGTCGCATTTCATCATTTCCTCCGTTTCCATCTTTAATTCATATATATGATATTGCTGTTTACTAAAACGGTTCACTGATTGTGCCCTAAGAATATAACAACCCGAAATAAAAGAATGATAAAGCTGGGCAAATTAAAACTGTCTGGGGCAAGGTTTCCATCGCGAAAAATGGTGTTTACCAATTTGAAATGTTTCTCTATACTCGTCCATGAAACAGATTACAAAGTTAGAGTAAGTAGTGTCGCGATGAGAGTGTTACCTGATACAAATGCCCGTGACTGGCACATTTATGGGGGTTGTAAATCTTGTCAGTGACAAATGTTGAGGATCTTTACGAAGAAAAGAGGACAAGTCGGGAAAATGAAGTATTGGTTAGCCATATATTGATTACATCATTTATCATTTACTGAATTTGCTGCATAAATACATCTAGGTATTGGAAAATTGGTTTTGTTTGCACTGCCTTGCACCGTGGCTCTAACTACAGCTGCTCTGCTTCTCTTCCGACGGCGGCTTGGACGACTCTGAAGCAGATCTATTCAAAAAAGTGTTTGCAGTCGCGGGTTTCAAAACACTTGAAGTTGCAGCTCAAAAGACTGCCGCTCTGTCAGTCTTTTATGGATTCTTCTTATACTGATTGATGCAGACTTAATATATGTACCTGACATCTTCAGTTCGTCAAAGCATGTACTGAATAATACGGTTTCGACGTCGGACAACCATGAATTCTGTACACATCAAAGCTGCCATCGGGAACAAAATCTTCCAAAGTCGACCATTGCATGAATTAGAAGAAAAAGAATCATTCGGAAACGTTAGTAGCTGGAAAATGTTGAATGCTTGGTTACTATTCTGGCCATTGGTTTCATATTTGAAGTGTTTTATGCCTTGAATGGAAAACTTCCGTTATGTACACGTGGACTCCATAATGTCACTCCATAATGAATGGAGTTTGTATTCACAAGACAGGTTGTATTAAACGCTCATCTGCCTTGATTGCCTCAACATCTACAATTACCAGCTTATGTGTTCGAAAATATGTGCTTATCCTGTCGCCGGGTTGTGTTACTGATAATTACTGATTCATTTTTATAATATCCGATAACCGTAGCGTTCATCAGTTGGAACCCAATCGGGTTAATGTGTACGGTACCCTGTGATACACACCTGCAATAGCAAACCAAAAATAGCTTCTTAATGACATGACGATAGGCCTGGATAACGGAATAGTCAATACAAGAAGAAACGGCCTTCTATTACAGATTCCCATATATTTCCGCTATTTCCTCTCGCGCCTTTCCACAATTACATTTTTCTACCAAAACTACGCGTTATTCAGTTTTATGAGCAGTTTTTTTTTCTCAATATTTTCGCTAATGAAATCTTTTTCTACGCAACCAAACACATCATGTTTTAATCTTCTGCAGTAGATCTACACACAAAACATGATCTATAAATAAAAAAAGGATAAAATGCGTGGTTTCATCATGTGTGTTAGGTAACTTTATCTTTCTCTGCTTTCAGAACATATGTTTGGGAAAAAACAACATCGAATTAATAACTTCAAATACCTTACGCGGTTGAATCTGGACTTTAAAAGTTCCAGTTCTGTTTCTTTAAGGCTTTTTAAACAATTTATTTAGGATTAATCTGAAAAGGCGAAACATAAGGCTTATACCATCTTCCCAAAGCTGATGTCATCTGTTTTTCAAAATGACAATTAACGGTAAAGAGTGGGTGGGGGAGGGACAAGATGTTTTCCTCCTGGAAACAACATCAGCCATATGTGAAGAATGTCGTATATAGTCGGGTTCAAGACCCTTCTGACACGAAATTGGGAAAACCTTAATTGGTACCTAAGATTTGTCCATGCGAGGGTTTGGCCCATACTTGATTCATTAAAACGGTGCAAAATAATATTTTCCTACATTTTTCTTGTTCACAATCTTAACACATTTAAATATCTTAATATATGTATCACATTATGCATATAGCCAACTGGAAATTCCCCAAAGTTGATTTGGGTACATTTTGGACCCCTTAACACCTGGAATATAGGTACGAAGGATGATTTGCGCCCAAGAACGTAATTTGTATAGGACATGCATGTTAATGCATGTACTTCTACCCTTGTTCAAAGTATGTTTTTGGGGCACAGTAACCTTCATGGTTAAAATGTCTTTTAAATTGAATGAGCTCCCTTTCATCATCATACGAACTCAATACTTAC
The DNA here is from genome assembly GCF_032854445.1 of Liolophura sinensis. NCBI lineage: Eukaryota > Metazoa > Mollusca > Polyplacophora > Chitonida > Chitonidae > Liolophura > Liolophura sinensis. The sequence goes on from NC_088306.1 coordinate 7,966,775, forward strand.
GTTCGTTCAGCATAATTTGGGGGTAGTGTAATGTATTATAGGTGATTAGTTTTCAAACACTAGTGGAAATAATAAACAGATATTACTAGCGAACTCACTCGGTTGTAGTCGTTGTTGATAATCCTTGTTAGCATTGATAGATGGTATACTGACAAAGTCACGCACACTGTGTTAAGGCGGGCTACATACATGGCTATGTCATTATAAAGCAAGGAATACAATCTTGTAGGACAAGATTGAGTGTTAATTGCGAGAGTTTTTCTTCTTGATGAACATGGTGACAAAATTGTTTGGACAAATCTTATGTACATGCCGTGCTGGTCATTTCCATCAATTAACACCAGGCAGTTGTCGATGATAGAGGCTTAATGGGGTCTGCCAAACCTTAACACGTGATGATGTGAATAACTGCATGATTAGGGCCTAACGCCACTTCGGCAATATTGCAGTCGTATCATGGCGATACCATGTTTAAACCAGGAAGAAGTGAATGGGTTTCGATATAATAATTACAACGTCCAAAAAAATATGCGAACCTTTTCAAAATCAGCTAAAATGACCAACTTCAAACAAAAGTCGAAAACCATTTCATATTGTGCAAATAGACAATTAATAATCTAGTAAAATATATAGAGCCGAGCATGTAATAATTATAGTTGATGATATACAATTTAACGCCAATCATAATGTATACGAGTCTGCAGCCTGCTCACACAACCAGGATATAGTTGACGCAGTTCTGATCATTGCAATGCAATGGCAAAACTCTTTTGTTGTTAAAGGTAAAAACAGTCCAAATGTAACCTGTTGACAAAAGTTAGACAACGTTAAATTAGGTACACCTTAAATTACCGATCACTTGTCTCACCTTGTCACTGAGGCACAAATTACATCTCTTTCCTTTAGAATCTCCTCAAGGTTCACCAACATTCAGCTCGTTTATTTCACCCATCGTCCGTCTGCTTTAACTAACTAACTTTTTGGGAAAGTGACGTCCAGACGTCCAGGTTACAGTAAATGTGATCCTGCAATAGCTGACTAGCATTTTTGACCATGCACACTATGGAGTAAGTTTTTTTCCTCTTAAGCGATAGAAGATTTAGAAATCGAAACTTCACTATCAGGAATGATTTACGAATGATTATTCCACTGAATATTACATACCATCAAAAAGTATGTTGGAAGGCACGGGAAAAAAAGGAACAAAAAATACCGGGTATACCGAGACGATTTTATACTACCTTCTCAGACGTTTATTGTGAAAATGAAGTGCTAGGCACAGGAATTAGTGACGTCATACATGCAACTACCGGAAGATAGTTAAAATGAAAAGACAACAAGCTGCCCAAGACAAATCTTGTCCCTAGTTAGGAGGCAGTTCGGAAAAAGAAGCTCGCTTCTTAACCATTCCCCAAAAAAGGACACGTGAAAATAAGTCTACCTGATAACATGCAAATCTCGTTCTAAAACCTGATTTCGCCTTCCATGAATTACACGACCTTTTACTTGAAACCACATCGATCTCAGCTCTTCACAAACCTGATCAATAAAACACAAATTTCATCTTTATCCAAGGTAAGTCTATAATCTCATTTCAAACGAATGGATGCAGTACAAAACAGATAGCGCAGAGAATAAAACAAAAACAGTGACGACAGATACAAGTAAAATTGGCAAACTTGATGGATTCAAAGCTCTACAACCTGCCGAAATGAAACCCTGCCGTTAAGCTCTAAAGAAGTTTATACCAAACGCCTTGGCGAAGTGCGTAATGGTTTCCAGCCATTGATTTGACGGTGTATGTATATAGAGTAATAATAACGAGGTACGACAGATCTCTGTGTTGATTTCATACTAGCCAGGGTGGGTCATGTTTGAAGACAGAGGTATTGGAATGCTGTCAACTCGTCAGACACGCTTAAGCCAGGTAATTTCTTTAGTGTCTGGACATATCAGGCCGGTTTTAAGATCGATACCGGGAAAGAATAACGTTATATAACAGCTCAGCCAAAACTGGGCACAGCGACTATGTTTAATAATATGTTTTTGGGACAAGACAATGTGTCAAGAAATGTACGTGGGAAGTTTTTCAGCAACCTTGAGATGTTTGTGGGTTTCTCCCGAGCTTTGTCCGATTTTTTCCCATTATAATCCTTGCCCGGCCTCGTATATGTGAAATATTCTTGAGTGCGGCGTAAATATGTCAAGAAAAGGTAACCTCGGAATGTTATCTTCAGTACTGCGTTTGCTCTTCATACAGCTACACGTTCAATCAATGGCGCTGTTGTCATTCGGCATTTAACGGTTAATCCATATGTGTATCCTTGTATTCACTACCTCAAATCGCCCTGTCTGGCTGTCCCTCTCAGGTACATCTTTGTCTTGCATTTTATTTATATTCTTTAGCGACGAGATGGACCGTCGCTATAGACGAGATTCTCTCTCGACCGCGGGCTGGAAGCCTCCCTGAAAGAAACACACATACTGCTACTTTCCAATCTAGGCTCCGAAACAGACATTCGCATACTAGCCGTCAACCAATAATGATGTTCCAGGGGTCATGGCAAAGCCAATTCCCAAAACGACGTATAACACAAACCGCCAAAGAACTAAGAAAGTATATAAAGTATTGAGGACGGAAACATGCAAAGAAAGGCAGTCAGCAGTTTTCAATGATATTAGAACGACGCACGAAGCTGTCGCTAGAACGACTGCCAGACTGTACGTCTGGAGATTTCCATATTGATTGATGTCGACCTCAATGCTGACGTCTTCAGATCGCCTTGACATGTACCAGATAAGCAGACCATATCGTGAGACTGTCTTGAATTCTAACACATCCATCCTGGGCAAAACAGAGCACAGTCGATAAGCCGAATTGGGCGAAAAGGGAATTTGCCGCATGCCGATGTCACTAGAGAAGTTATTGGTCAATGAAACGAACAAGAGAGAAAGATTAAGTAAAATAGATTTTTAACTGATATACAGTAACCAGAAGAAATTTAAAAGAGGGCTTTTATATTTTTAAGCAATTCCTGGTAGTTTTTGTCTCGATGCCCGTCTTTTAATGTAAACTTCAAGTTGACGAATGTTGACATATTTTAGTGTCAGTGTACTGAATATTCCAATTTTTCACCATATACCAACACTTGTATGTATATATTCTCGCACAGTACTGCCACTGCAGATTATCCATGCACCCTGTTGTTCTCAAGTTGTATATAATGCAAAAGACTGCTGCAGGTCTAGTAGAACTAGAGCAGCGACGACAGTGTGATAGACACACGTAACCAGCTTTATCAGGCCTTTAGTCAATATACCTCAATTAGGATCTTATTGTAAAGCCTAGTTCCCACCTAGTCAAATGTCGAACCGTTACGACGCAAGATTCGTGTTGTAAGAGGTAAAATGGCTTGAATTTCACGACAGTCAAGAACAAGTTGCCAAACCGTTTACGACAGTCTTTGAATTTTTGAAGAACTTTAAAAGAATGATAACGATCTGTGCACTCTTTTTAGGACACATTTACGAATAATTAAGACTGTGTTGCGACACTCTCAGCCGTCAATTTGTATTCATTCGCTAACTTAGACTAGTTTAAATATCATTTGCGGCTCTTGCTGTACATCAAAGATCGTTATCAGGCTTATTTCTTGTTGAATGTGCTCATGGTATTTGCATCAATTTAAGAACTTTCAATTCTGTTGTTAAGACCAGTGTTCACCGATCATTCTCTCTCTCAACTGTGCCCCAAATTCCTTGTATTGTGGTCATCAGACCACAGTGTGAGTGTAACGACCATCAGCCCACAAATGTTTCTGTCGCGACATTATGTCTCATTCACAATAAAACAAAAGTGCCTGGCGCACGGACAACCTTGAAGCAGATCCGCACAATCTGGACCACATATTAACAAGCATTTGACATTCCTAAGTAAGAAATTGTCGCGCTAATTTAATTTCAACTCAATTTGCAATCAGACAGTTAGTTGGAGTAATTACTCAATATAGAGGTCAACATTAAAATCAATCATTAAAATGCCAAATAATAACATCCCCAGTCATGCGAAGTGATTGGATGTAAAAGATAAAGGCGCAGAAGAAAAGTGTATTAGAGCTGTCGTGAAAACAAATCCAATACTTTATTTTGAAAAAAGGTATACTTTCTGAAAAAAGAGGTTAAGCTCCGTTTTGGTCCAGCTTTTACATAACTCCAATCCAGAGATGCCACAACCAGTCTGACGTATCCAGATGCTAACACAATTCCCTGGCTTAAGTGTGTTTGAGGAGTTGACAGCACCACAATAACTCTTCGAAAATGCCCTGGTTAAACGAACATGGAATTTGGCTGTGCCCCGACAGTTTAGATTACCTCATACCTACACATTCCAATCACAGCCTGGCAGCCATTTCACACTTCACCAATTGTGAACCATGCGACCAATAGCAATAGAATGTGTTTTCAGCAGCTTGCCCTCCATTCATTTGGAATCTGATTCTGACAGGGCAAGTTGTGGTCAAAGCTGTATATCAACACTTGATACTGAGACAACATGCAGTAGACATGGCTAGGTTGGATGGAGTCTGAACAGTAAGGGACAAGCCGGGCCAAATTATGGCCGCTTCTCCTGCTGGTAACAATGTGTTACATAACCCGGTCATTCGTACCTTGATTAGGTGAATTATTTAATTGATATGGCGTTTTACGCCGTACTCAAGAATATTTCCCTTTCGTCGTTGTGTTGGTCATGAGGGTTAGGTACACTCAGGATAAATAGCTGAATGGAGTCCTGTTCTAGATGCAAAATAACGGGGAGACTTTTCGCACTTACTGTTTTTCGGACCAAAGAGCTGTGTAATAGGCTGTTCATTCCGATCTAGTCGCGAAATCCCATGGTGTGGGAAAGGGTACACAATTTGTCTTTATAATGAGATTTGTACTGACACAGACATTACTGACAGTTTGCCAACTTTTAAATAAAGATGTAAATCTCTGCTGTTACATAACAATAAGTAATGAAGGTGTCAGCTGTGTAACGGTGTGTTTCTGCTTGTCATGTTACAAAGAATTTAATCTTAAAAATCTTTGAAAACCCCAAAAACCTGTTTGGCAGTAATTTAAAAATTATATGCAACAAAATTCTGTGATCACTTCAAATATTATTTATATTTTATTCGCATAAAGTATTAATGATTCTGCGTTTCTGTGATAATTTTTACTGACTACTTTTATTTCAATTCAAGACATATCTTAATCTGTAATATTATATTGTTGTTTATAGTTATATTGTTAATTTTTGTTAATCTCCCTTGTTTATTGACGAAGCTAGCGCAGCGTAATAACCCGGGAGCCTCTCACCAACGCGGTCGCTGTGAATTCAAGTTCAGCTCATGCTGGCTTCCTCCCCGGCCGTACGTGGGAAGGCCTCAAGCAACCTGCGGATGGTCGTGGGTTTCCCCAGGCTCTGCCCGGTTTCTTCCCACCATGATATTGGTTGCCGTGATATATTCTTGAGTACGACGTAAATCACCAATCAAATGAATAAATAGATATTGACGAAGCCAATAAACAATAAACAATTGTAAATTGTCGAGAAACCAATGCTAATGGTACACTCTTTCAAGCAAATCTTGCATTATTTGCTACATTTAGTTCTAGTTTGGGTACAGTGGTATGAAGTATTGATGAACCCTTGGTACAGAATAAATGTGTTTTTCTCTTCACATTTTCAGTTGCACATTTTTATTTCTTTTCCACCAATGATGTGTACCGTTACAAAAGTCAATTTAGTAGGATATACCTGTAAAAAACCACAACACAGAGATCAAAAGCAGAGCAACAACAACAGTGTGATACTTGGCCAATGGCCACACCGGTGAAATACTGCCTATTGCCATTTTACCTCAGTTCGGGTATTATTCAAAGTGTTCATGTATGTGATGAAATAAAGAAAAACGGTTACAACTGATTTAACAGAAATTTGGGGATATTTGCCTCTTAATCTAAAACTAGAAACATTGTTCCTTACTAAACCACACCATTGTTCACACCTCCTTCGCTTACTCTATCCACTAGCAAACAGAAAGCAATGTTTCAATTTTATACATTTGTTACTTTCATATGCGACTGATATGACGGGTATGCAAATATCGAATACACCGCAAAACCCCCTTAAATCACCGCAAAATTTCCCGCGCTTCTCTACTCCAATCGTGGTGTTTAATATCCTTGAACACTTGATGGTTTTATCCAAAAAAGGGTATGAGGAACACTTATCTTAGCAAAGCGGAAATACATCAATCGCGAAATGGTTTTCATGTCTTCCGGAAAGGTTTTAAGACATTGCGCTGGGTCAGGTGTGTTTACAATGCAGGAAGAAATGACGTTGGCAGTGTTTTCGTCTGCGATAGATATCCTGTATTTAATGTTATATCGCCAACTTCAACCCTCCATCCAACAGAATTATTTTGCCGTTTTATAGCAAGACATTTTCGCTCGTCTTTTTGAATTGTGACAGAGTAATTACGAAATATAAATAAAGGTTTTTTTTTAGCCTATCAGAACTGAGTTGGGAGTCAAGAGCTGTAATTAAGACCCGAGCAAACGGATAAGAGTCAATGCCAAATTGATAATAGAAAATGATCCCTGTGCTTTATTCGATACTGATACGCCGGCTTTAGGTCGTTACTGTCTCTCCCAGATGGTAGCTACACAGGACAAGTTGAAAAAAGGACTTCAGGGATGCTGATGCTTAGTACATGTCAATTCAGAAAAATATCAGACCTTGTAATTTGCAGGAATTTATTGAAGTTAATTTACTGACAATAAAAATTTAAGCCACTGCGTATTTGGTTGCATAAGAGCGCTTTGCTTTGTGCCATATTACAGCTGCTGGCAAATCAGAGACAACCCAGGAAAATACATGAACAAATACATGAATAAATCTTTCCTAATACAAATACAGAGTAATACATCTCTCCACATCAGTGGACGGCGGTTTTCTGAGATTGATATTACAGGATGGACTGAGTAATTCATTCCAAGCAACCAAAAAAAAAAAAAAAAAATGACACTTTTAGTTCGCTTCCGCTAGATTGATCCCATCATTCTTTAAATCGAAAGTGTTGGTTAGCGCATTAGCACAGCGTAATTACCCAGACGTCTCTCACCAATGCTGTCGATGTGAGTTCAAATCCAGTTCATGCTGGCTTCCTCTCCGGCCGTACGTGGGAAGGCCTCAAGCAACCTGTGCATGGTCGTGGGTTTCCCCCGGGTTCTGCCCGGTTTCCACCCACCATAATGCTGGCCGTCGTCGTGTAAGTGAAATATTCTTAAGTACTGTGTAAAACACTAAAAATAAATGGAAAATGTCTTCCAAGAATTATGTACAACATATGGTGAATTTTGGTTCAAACAACAGAGGATTGGCACGAAAATACGACAGTACATTAAAGTTAGACCAAGTCCCTTGGTTATTTTTCAAGTGATTAATATTACAGTAGTAACACACGTATTGTAAGGTTTACGCATGGATTAGTTCTAGACGAAGTGTACACTAATGATCAATAGGTTGTTTGCAGTCTGTCGCTTAGCATACAGTCTGACAGGATTGCTACTCTTGGAATTGTCTTTTCTTTTAACCGACCTATATACAGCCTGGCCGAAGCGACGTTAACCTATAATCATTAAGTTTGTCATACGCGGCAAATTTTGCCAGTAGGGTTGTCAAATGTCGGTGACTTACTCAGACTACGGTTTCCACTAGCCATAAGACTTGGCGCTTCTAAAAGTTCTTAAGTGTGCGTATGGCGGAACATTAAGGGAAAATACATATTGCCACACGTCAATGTGTATGGGTACCACCACTATAATCCGGTTTTGACACCTTTTGGTATCAGAGTAGGACTGCACCGAATTGCCTCTCTTAACGCCACTATCCTATTGGAAAGATGCGTTTTTATGAGTAAGATAGGTAATGGCAAGGCTCGGAGTTAAAGAGGCATAAGCTAGTTGAACACCTATCGTTAAAAATGATTTCAATATTATTAACTTATACGTTATGCATTTATTAAATACAATAGTCAACTCCGTGAACTCCTAAGAAGAAAGACATCGACTTCATTTAAGATCTCCCGACATTTTTGCCACTCTGAGAGGATGATATTGTTGTTTTATATTCCCTTGCCGAGAAAATACAAGTCACTCTCGTGACATATCCTACATACTGCATGCTTTAAAATGGGCGTGGTCACACATCTCGTGGTTTCACGCGTCAAAAACTGATCTCGTGTTACGTCATAGTCGGTGTCGTGTAAGCAGAGAGGTAATCGAGAACCGACTGTTTGCCGTCTAGCTGGAGAGACGCACGGATATTCTTTATTTACCTCCATGTCCATAAATATTCGCCGTTTCTGGTAATATTCAGGTTACCACTAATAGCATGGTCACACACGTTACCTGGAGAATCGTTCTCACTGGTATTTTCCACATATATTGGTCCTCTCCAATAGGAATTTGTTTCATAAAAACTTTACCCAAGCTATAAAGGTTTGTGGTTTATACCCCAAAGGACTTAAAATTCTCCAGTATGGCGCTTAAAAGAATCAAATAAGTGAATAATCTAAATAAGTATACATTAGTCCATACATGTGGATTAGCCGCCCTTTAATGGACATGGTTACATATGTGTTCAGAAGTAATGCCCATTAAAATGTGCCAGAAGTGTTTTGATTTGCGGCAAATTTGCACCGAGTGTTGTCTGAGCAAATTAGCTTAACATGACCTTTCATTTTTTTTTGCGTTCAATGCAATATTGTCCGATGTAAGCGGTGCCCTTGTCTCCGTTTGGTGTGACTAAGCAGAGTAAATGGTTTATCTCAACACCGTTAATTTGTCCGATAATTCAATCACAACTGTTTACCACTGTCCTTCTAAATGTAAGGATCTCGTGTGAATCTGTCAGAGCTTGCAAATACGTAATGAGACACAGTCAAATATTCTCGTCCTGTCAGCCAGACCTTGTGGTAACACCTGGATTTCCATAGCTAAAGGGCAAATGTCCTAAGTGACCGAACGCTATTCGCCTTGATCAAGCATGAGTCATTATAATGGAGTATGGTTACTATTCTCTCTCTGATTGTTTGCTTTAGTACATCGTGTTCTGTCCTTCCGGTCGGCGCGGATAGTACAATTGGTAGAGCGTCCGCTTCGGGAGCGGTAGATCCGTGATGGAGTCACACCTAAGACTTTAAAAGAGTCTTCGTTTGGCGTTCAGCATGAAGGGGATAGTGCAACGACTGGTATAATGGCTCAGCTTACTTGCCTTCGGTAAGCCGTCCCAGTGAAGCAGCACTAGATAAAAGAGCGGTGGAGATCCGTCCTGCAACAAGGAGGTACATTACGTACGCCGTAAGGATTCTTTCGTCGTCATAAGACTTAAACATTGTTGAGTACAACGTTAAAGCCCAAGCACTCACTCACTCACTCTATCCTTCCGTCAGAATTACAATAAATTTACAATGAAGCCAAAACTGGCAAGAAGTCAAGTTTCATGGGTTATGTGTGACGACTTGCCAATTAACAGACTGTCTTGACTGGTCTGGTTTTACTCTATATACGTTGAAAGTCTGCCATGATTTTACTCCACGCACTTCTGTTCTGGATACCTACAAAACTGACGACCAGTAAAACACTTGTGGTACAGCTTTTTCATCTTTGCTACGGATAAAATACTTCAGAGTTAAACAGGTAGTACATGTTCTGATTGAGGTGTTCCACACCTGCGCAGTATCGGCGCACTTTGTGCCTGCGCAAATCTAGGTCTTCAGTTATGAGCTTTAACATGTGTTGGTGAGAACACAAATCCCATACATAGTGGATGGGTGTTGAAAAAAGCAGAATTCAGGATACCGTCTCGGGTAGATTTCCCAGGTGGGGAATGACCCAAGTTTCGTAACCGCCAGTCAGTCTTAATGGAAAGACAATAGGGACCCTTCTTGGGTAAAATGAACGTTTTTTTGGGTTGTGTTTGCGCCACGAAACGCGGAGGAACGGAGTGAGCCTGTGATCCCGCGTGTGCAATTAAACCTTATTTAATTCCTTACAAAATAGCTACATGTAGACTAATGATCGAGTTAGATTACAGAACAATGCTGTCTTTTAATCACAGCTACGTAGACCGGAGTATTTTTCCTGTGGCCATGTATTTTAATGTGACTGACTTTCCAGACGTTGTAAAAGCTTTACAAAAAACATCCCAGACGTGTCTTGCTGATATGTCTTTCAACGCCGAGGCGCGCCTCCGTGGCTGAGGGTTTTGCCCTCCAGCAAGACGAAATGACCCAGAAACCTCCCTCTAATGCGGTCGGTGTGAGTTCAGATCCACCTCATGCTGGCTTCCTTTCCGGCTGTATGTAGGAAGCTCTGCGAGCAACTTGCTGAAGGTCGTGGGTTTCTCCCAGTCTCTGCCTGGTTTCCTCCCACCATAATTCTGGTCATCGTCGAGTAATAGAAACATTTTATGGTATGGTGCAAAACACCAATCAAATAAATATATAACACGTGTGTCACTTGTATTACAAGGTATTACAAGGAAAATGTTATATGCTATAGTTTATGAATGAATCTTGCTACACACATGGTTTCACCGAGAACGTTTCATCCTTTCGCATTGTAGGATCATACAGATGTCAAGATAATATCTGGATCCAGATTCCCATCAATTATTGAATTATTGGGGCCTCTCACCAGTGCAGTCGTTATGAATTCAAGTCCAGCTCATTCGTCAGTGGGAAGGGCAGCAACCTGCGGATGTTCGTGGATTTCCCCCGGGTTCTGCCCGGTTTTCTCCCACCATAATGCTGGCCGTCGTCGAATAAATTATATATTCTTGAGTATGGCGTAAAACAATCAAATAAATAAGTAAATTTAACGGTATGTTTAGAATTACACTAAAAGTGTCTTTTGCTGACATTTTAAAAAACAAACTTCAGTCACATCACGTGTGAATGTATTTCAACAAGGTATAGCCTATGTGCAATCGTGTACCAGTCATTGTCAACACACAAGCCAGGGTGTGACATAACAGTATTTAAGCGTTAAACCCGACATCCATATTGAAATAGTGTGCCATGAATAGTCACAAGACTCGTTTCCGAAAGAAGCTATATTACATCACATGTTCCCAAAGGATTATGTCAGAAATAGTATAAATACCACAGATAAAGCAGCTGCTAACAATTAAGAGAGAAGCAATTGCTTGTATCAGGAAGATCAGAGCCCTTTCACTTTGTCTACAATCATATAACAGCCATCTGATTGCAGACATATCGGACTAAATATTATATCATATTGATAATATAAACATGCCAGAGTAACGGCAGACATAGTACAGTCATTGTAGATACAATTACTGTTGAAATAGCTTGCCAAAATCACTTCACTCGACCTACAGCAATAAAGTACATACAACAGTCCCAGTAGATTTTACATGTACCAGTCAGTTTTTGTCTCTACAGCCATTTATGACATATAACACTTACTGTAGACACTTGGGTTGCTGTTGTCAACAGAAAGTCACAGAACATTCGCTGCAAACGTGCCAAATACACTGTTTATCTGAGAGGGTAACTTTAGTCTCTCAACAATTATATACCATAGTCACTGTACACATACCACTTGCATGTATACCAGAGACTTTCGTACTTCATAGGTCTGGTGATATGACGGCATGACAGTTATCTCCCTTTCCGACAACTATAACGCGTTAATGCCGGCACATAGCAGTTGTAATAATCCATGAGATATTGGACTGAACGCCTGTATGATTTAAGTAGAGATAAAACAGTTATGGATAAACCCGTATGTGCCGGGTAGTCCATCAAGAAACAATATCGTTTGCAATTTTATGCAAATTCAACTCGACAAAACGCAATGAAGAATTGGCTGCATTTTTCCAATTCATTATATTTTAATGGAAAAGTGAATTAAATATGTCACAGACATACTATACTTGTGCTCCACACGCAACGCGGCTTTTCATTTAGACTGGGTTTACTTTTGTTGGAGAATAGAGATGAACACACTGGAAACATCCCTTGGTAGTAATAAATACATAGAAAGTTTGCAAGATGGGCCTGAATTAGTTTCGGCGATATGTATCGACCCATTCAAACATGCGAGGTGACTGATTATATATGGATATATTCAACATACGGCGTGTTTCCACATCTGTCTGTATCTGATCGTAACGGACAACACAAGTTTTATTGCGTGTTCCTGTAAACATTTTATCTTTACATGCCCTAAAAGAGTTACCACATCTAAACACTCTAAACTCGAAGGCTGAGCAGCGTTCAGCAGCGAGAGAGAATATCTTGCTTACGAGTCCCTGGAAAACAGCGTTCACAGAGTGCAGTCCTTAACGACCTGACGTCACTTATTTACCGCAAAAAGTGATGGCTGCGAATATTTTGACCAACTTCTCAATATTAACAGCTCAGTTGTGACCACCAACTGATGAAAAAATGATATACCAAGGCGTAAATTAAACACCACGAATGACCAATACTGAATTCAAAGGTATTAATAACAAAAACCATTCAAACCCATAATAATAGTAATTAATATTAGTAAGTTATAGTAAGGAAGAATATTCCGATTAAGTCATACTGCATTGTACTTGTGGCAAATTGTCCGTGTCAAAAACGGAAGTTCTGAATTCTCTCCCCGCGAGTAGTAAAATACATATTTTACTGAATCATCAAGACTGATAAGAACACCATTCTTAACAATTTCGTGTGCGAAGAACTAGTTGTCTTGGCAGAATTAATTAAGGCGGGGCGTCGTATTTGGTATCATCAGCATAGTGTTGCAGTGAGGCAGGAAGAGGTAGAAATATGTCCGCTGATACGTTTTAGACATGACTGACAGTATATGTGTAGAAAGAAAGACACATCAGTGGATTCTCACTTGCCACATTAAGTGTTCACTAGGCTTCATTTTGCATGTTTTACGTTCCCCAGGTTGTGACCTAAATGTAGTAGAATATGCAGCTCCCTGGCGAAGGGAGGTACATTTACCAGATTTAGAGTCCGCAACGTTTAAGCAAAGTAATGCACTCTTGGGTACAGTACTAGACACAAATCAAGTACTGAATAGATAAGTAAACAAATGTGGGGAATCTAGTGACAGCATCAATTCAAAACTAACCGCAGAGCACACTAAAGCTAGGTGGGAATATGGCAAATCAGAAGAGGTCACCACATGGTTGGATACGTTACAGAGCTGTATACAATGCGTCTGCCATTATCTCTGTGTCTGGCACCAGAAGGCGCTTCAGCGTTAGGAGGCTGCTCACTGATCACGCGGATGGAGCGGTGGAAATCCGTCCTGCAACAAGGAGACACATTGCATGCACTCCAAGGACTCCTTCGTCGTCATTTGACTGAAAAATTGTTAAGTACGAGCTTAAACCTCAAGCACTCACTCACTCACTGATCGCCCGGTACGCCTGTAATTATACTGTATTCCTGCATAAAACAGGATTCTGCTGGTGGAGTAGGAATCCACGAGGTCTGGTTCCTTTGCATTGTTTTAATGTGATTGTATATTAAATGTGATGACAACACAGCATTTTGAGTAATTCTAGACCAGTGACATTAACATCATTTCATTTTTTTACCTATTTCTGCTCAAAACATGGTGCTATTATTAATGCATTTACATGAACAGTTAGAATAAAGCCCTAACTGAGGTAAACTGACAAGAGGCCGTATTTCACTGGTTACGTGAGATCATTTGCCAGCTATCACACTGTTGTCTCTGCTCTGGTTTTACTCTCTATGGTGTGCGTCTTTAATTATATTATTTTCTATCTATTGTGTAACAGTCGTCAGTCTGCGGGGACTTGGGTATTTATCTTCCGTACAGGTAGAGAAGGCCGTGTTAAAAGATAACGTAGATCTAACTGAAGTGAGATAGCGCCAGATTTTCGCCTGATGCGCTGTCAAACAGATTGCCCTGCCTCTGCGCACTGACACAATTCGGATCCAGTCGGTTTTTTCAGCAGACTCCTGGGAACCGAGCTTCTGGATTAAGGGCGGAGAGCGAGGAAATGGCTGCTCTCTTGGGAATAGTGTAGACAGACACAAGGATTTGTTTTTGGCGGAGAAAGAACAGACGCAGGACACGCCGAAAAAAGCGCCATTCTTATTCGTTGTCTCTTAAGACTTTCTGCGTGGATCTTCCAGGAGTAGCCTCGAAGCCAACAGCGATGACTTTCAAAGTTCATCGATTTACACTATACCTACGTATAACTTGTTTTCGGTCGTAATCGAAAATAGATGAATCAGTCTGAGAGACGAGGCACGCGGTTTCTCTAATTCCCGGCATAGGGCATCGGCATATCGGCAGATCCAATTAACGGGAAAGGCGTAATCGTCCGTTACCTTTTAATCACAGTCTATTGGGTTAAGGTCTGTAACGCTCGTCATTTTCGAACTGTATGTAACACCGCTTAACTTGGGGCTACGGTCCGTAAAGGCAGCCATGTTCATTACATCTGCATGATGCTTTTACGAAAAGTTGCAATCAATCAGTTGACTGAGATACCTTGTTTAATTGTTATTTGACCTGGAACTCATTCATGGACAACAAATTTGAACTTTGATATGGAATTCATGCCTGGAATATCCACTCTCTGCCCTGCATCATTGAAAACTTATGACCGCTTCTCTCTTGTGTGTTACTGGCTTTATTTCCCATTTGTGTACTTTCTTACATACCTTTGTCTGTAGGAGCTAGTGTTAGACGTTGTTTTGGAAATAGATCTTACAATTATCGACTTGGAACGCCCTTTACGGACTACGAATGGTATACGAATGTCAGACATGACGCTTATATTTATATGAATTAGTGGTAATGGAATATACAAAAATATTGAGGGTATATAAAACAATAGGCGATTTCTTAAAGCAAACGGTTAAATAAAGTACAGCACATACGCAATTTATCCTTTTTTCTGATTTATTTTCTTTATGAATTTTATTTATTTAAGATCAATACTATTAATCAATAATAATAACCAATCGTAGTTGGGAGAACATAGTTTTTCCCATGCTGATATAGCACAGATAACGTTATTTTGTCAAGCATGGAACATTTCAACTTCATAACCATAGTTGATCTACTTTGTAAGCATTACTGTTGTAAAAGAATCCGCATTTACTCAACGCATATGTACTGAATGACGTAGCGCTTTGCTTTATTACCACTCTACCCATAGTTTTGATGCAGTGTGTAGGAGCTGTCACCAGTTGATTGGACTATGTATGAGTGGTGATCAAAGCGAGGCTGCATGAAGTTATAATGAAGTAGGCAGGGATTGATTTGACTCACAGTCGAAGTATATGAAGTAATGATAACTAGACACGACATATCTCGTTGATGGTATTAATCTGTAGTTACTGAAGTGCTGTCAACTCGTCAAGCACAATGGAACCAGATAATTGTGTTAGTGTCCGGAAAAGTTAGGCTGACTGGGGCTTCTCTAGAGAAAAACATAAGCGTTGTCTGAAACCTCGACGAAATCTCGGCCTATCGCCTGTAACAGATAAGTGTTTAGGGCATCATATCATGTCAGATAAAGGTAAACTATTTTTCCAAACATCAGCTTGACTATTAGGTGATTTTCCCCTTGGGTATTTGAAGGCCTCACTTTTTTATGCTTGAGTGCCGTACGTTTTGATATCCCTCATAAGAGCAGCTCTGTATTGGAATATTGTTAGTTTTCTTCAACGACCACAGGCACAGCTTTCCTTGATACAGCGATTCTATCTTTCACCTGGCCGTGATGTGATGTACTGACTGAAGGAGACTGATATACTGATTAACTGACTGAGCGATTAGAACGTAATATAGTGACTAAAACACACGAGGTTCGGGTTCAAACCTTGAATTCGACAGGGAATTTTTAAATTCCTCCAACTCTCACTGCTCTTGGGTCTTTGGTGACAATAAACTGTGAACCACACTACTATGTTTAACATTTGTTGAAGACAATTTGTATTTCGTTAACAAAAAGCGCATCGAAACTTCTACACATGACGGAAGTCCAGTCAGCAAGCGATGGAGTAATCAATATATAAGGCTGCAACAAAACAAGGACCTGTACACATCGCCAGTGACGGAGAGTGCGTCAATACAAAAGATAAACACGGCGAAGGAAAGTATGTCACAGCTGACGTTAAGACAATCCAATACTTCATCTTCATATGCTGCGAAAAAAATCCTTTTGTAGATAAATGTCAACCTTCTATGCATGACGCCATTGCTGAGCGGGAGGGCTGCTCTGGCCTGTCTGTGGTATCCACACACTCACATGATTCTCTGGCTTAAGTGTGCCTGACGACTTGACAGCACCTCAATAGCTCTGTCCTCAGACATGCCCTTCCCTTGCTAGCCTAACACTAACAAGGTGACAGGTCGAAACGTAGGGCGTAATTATGATTATCTCATACTTACACCGTCCAATCAACCGCCGGCAGCCGTTCCACGCTTGATCAAACCATACAACCAGCTTTAGCCCAGTAGCAACGGGGTCTGTTTTCGGCAGCTTCGCATCTAGTTTGAAATCTGGTAAGTGGCAGGGTCAGTCATTATAAAGAGTGTACCTCTCTACAGGACTGTAAAGACTCGTGGACTGAAGCAGTCAAGAGATACATGTAGTCTAGCAGTGAAAGATTACAATCAAGGCCTATTTATGTACACTTATTTTCCGCATGTTCTTAAAAGTGGATAGAGGCGAGAAGCAGGTCAGACTTTACTCATCTACGTCAAAGACTCTAAACAGTCGACACTTTACTCGATTTATCTGACAGCATTGCTGGCGTTGGTGTAATTTTATTCTTGAGCGCAGTTAGACTATATGTTAAAATGTAGTTCTTTATTACTACATTATATGTTATAAAATATTGTGGTTTTCTGGTTATATATTGTTGTTGTTTTTGACTGATTTGGAATATTTACTGCGGCGCAAAGATATAGGAGCCCGTCATCAATACGGACGCCGTGAGTTCAGAAACAGCTCAAGCTGGCTTCCTCTGCAGGCGTGTTTTCGAGCTTTAACTCTTATTTTTCTTTTATACGATTTTAAACACGTCTGTGCTTTTTGTTTTCCTTTTTGATGTTCATATTGTCATATCAAAAACCTTAACCGTCTCGCGTTTTCACCTTGTTCTCGCCACGATATGGCTGAAATATTGCCGACGTGGCGTTAAGCCATAATCATTCATTCATTCATTCTGCAGGCGTAAGTTGGAGCAGATGCCAGCAAGATATTGATTCTTGTAGGTGTCCCGATTTACTGCCCCGTTTCCTCCAAACGGCTGGCCGCCGTCCTATAAGTGGATATTTTAAGTACATGTAGAAAATTAAATTCAGTCCGATACAAAGCTATATTGGTTATGGACATCCACACAGGGGAGTTAACCTAAGTATGTCATATACGTATGCAATTATTGTCGTGGGTAAAGTTTTATGGAGTAAATGTTCCCTGATACGTACAAATGTATCTGGAGTATACCAATATGACTGTGATTCTCCTGGAAACCTGTGATCATTTTGTTAGGGGTAACCTGGAGACGGTGCAAATTTACGGCGACAAATTTATGGAGGTGCTATCAACTCGTCAGATACCGAATTTCGTTAGTTTCTGAATAGGTAAGACTCGATGGGGCATCTCTCACAAGAAAAATTAGCGTTAAATAAAAGTTAAACCAAGTCTTGGCTTAGAGTCTTTTTTAGGTAATAGGCAATAGGCGATGATAAGTTGTTAGGCGACACCTTGAGTATTACGCTTAGCCTTCGAACTGACATCAATGATGCATTTGAAGGTGGCTAGTTTGGATTATTATCAACACATCATGTCAAGAAAGAGCTACCTACTGCCATTTTCTGTATTAGGTTTATTCTACGCCGTAACACAATGGCGATTATGTCGCTTCGTTTCTGTATGCTTATGTTGACAACTTAGGTTAACTCCCCTGTGTGGATGTCCATAACAAATATAGCTTTGTATCGGACTGAATTTAGTTTTTCTAGCGCTGACCGTCACTATGTTCCCACATTCATCGACTCTTATTCTCTCCTGGCCGTGGGGTGTATACGGTTAAGACTGTTTGCCCAGCACGGATTTCAGAGCACTTGAAGCTGCCGCTAGACCGACTACTGCTGAGTCCATCTGTAGATTTTCACAATGGTTTATGTCGACCTCATGGCTTACGTCTTCAAATCGGCAAATAAGCAGACCATGTCTCGAGACTGCTGTGATGTCTAACGTATCGATGCATAAGGCCAAAGATAGTAAAATCAACAAAATGGATTTTTTTCTTTGCGAATGAGTGTAAAGGAAAAGTGTCGAGTAAACTGATGTGTCACTAGAGAACCTGAACTGTTTTGTCAATATCTGGGTCATTGGTTTCTTCCGAATAGAAGCTGGTGAGCACTGAATCTCCTCCATGCAGCATGCTCATCTACTCAGCTGGAATAATGATGGCTCTTTTTATCTGGACGGGAAGTATAATTCCTGTCGTTATTAGGCGTTTCTCTGGAAGTTAAGTTACGTTATCCGGGACAAACGTCTAGAGTCGTAATGATACAAGTCAGATTCTCCCTCAACGATAGTAGGTTATAGATTTGTCTAAACACCAGAGCCGAATAACAGGTACGTTGTATGACGTAAGCTGGAGATGGCCGTGGTCCAGTGGCCAGAATACAAAAGACTTGTCTTTCAATCGTGAGGGCGCACAGCATCGGGTTCGAACCTAGCCTTGGATGGGAAATTTATAGATTCCCAGGATTTGCTTAACATTTGTTAAAGACGAATTGTCTTTCACCAACATATGGCGCATTGAAACTTCTAGACACGAAGACAGTCCAGTCAGCGAGAGTAATCAATACATAACAGACCAACAAAGCAAGCACCTGTAAATATCGATTGACAACATCGCCAGTGAAGGAGAGTGCATCAATACAAAGGACAAACACGGTGAAGAAAAGTATATTCGAGCTGACGTTATGACAAACGCAATACTTAATCTTGGTATACTATGAAAAAATCATTTTTGTAGATAAATGTTAAGCTTTCATGCTTGACGCTATTGCTAGCTCGGAGGAATGCTCCAGCCAGACTCTCGTGTCCAGACACTAATACAATTCCCGAGCTTTAGGGTGTCTGACGAGTTGTCGGCTCCTCAATAACCGTGTCTCCTAACAGGCCCTTTCCTGGCTAGACTAACACTAACGAGGTGACTGGTCATGCCCCGACCGAGCCTCGTTATGATTACCTCCTGCTTACACCGCCCAGTCAACCGCTGGAAGGCATTACACACTTCATCAAACCAAGACCCAGTAACAACGGGGTCGGTTTTCGGCAGTTTGGCGCCTATTCATTTGGAATGTGATTAGTAACAGGGTCAGTTACTGTAAAGACTATAGCTCTCTTCTGGGTTATTAGTGAAGACTGCGGTACTGAAGAGGTGTACAGATACATGTAGTCGGACTGTAAAAAGCTCCAATCAAGGACTTTTCATGACCACTTATCTTTTATATTTGCCTAACAGTGGATGAAGGTTAGAAGCAAGTTTCTCTTGTAGAGAAGCACTGAAGATCGGTCCAACATGCCCAGCGGATCAGGGGGCAGTGACGGAAAGAGTTATCATTGGCTGGTTGTGTTTCTTTATATTTGCGGATAAATAACCTACTGTAACGAACTCCACAAACAGCGATAAATCATGAAAGTATTATGAATTTACACTGTCCATTTTTTTTTTCAAGAAAGAATTGTGTTTTTTTTAAATTAACACTGGCTTAACTTTAATGGAAATAGAAGCGCAGCCACGTGTCGTCTATTATTGTCGTCTATTAAGTGAGTGATTGAGTGCTTAGTGTTTAACGTAATACATAACAATCTTTCAGTCATCCGACGACGAAGGAGTCTTCAGACTGTGTGTAATGTGCCCCCTTCTTGCAAGACGTATTCCCAGCGCTCTTTTATGTAGTGCAGATTCACTGAGACGAATTACCGAAGGCAATTATATTGATATTGGGTCAACCAGTTGTTGTGACCCGACCCATTTTTAACACTCGATCTTCAGCCGACGAAGCGGATGCTCTACCAACTGCCATCGTAGCCGGTCTCGTCTGAGATTGTGCCAATATGTAGTCTTCTAGACAGCATGGCGAGGTGGTAACACCTTTGTGTTGAATTCTCTGTTCTGGAAAACATTAATTTTGGTTTGCGGAAGTTGTCAGATTACCACCACTTATAGCATAAATGTTCATCATTTGCTACCCAAACTCTGCTTGCTTGATTCACAAAATATTCTAAATATATCAGCGTTAAATAATAAATCAATCAATGAAAGCAACCATCTGGAAAGCATACCAATGAAAACAGAAATATTGTGCTTCTTCACCAAACTTCAAAGCGGTCAGATAATTCCTGTTGTTCAGTATAAAAACTTACAATTCTTGACTAAATACGTTTTTCAGAAGATTGAACTGTATCTCAATTCCAATGTTACCATTTGTCTTTTAAGTCAAGTATAAAAAAAAAAACACTACAGTGAATGGCAATTCCACTGGTCTTTCCAGCAAAGTTCCAGGGGAATAATTTCTCATTGAATGATCTTAATTTATCTGTAAGTTGACTGGGTTTCAGCACAGCTGTGGCGAAAACACTACGTAGCAAAATGTTGACAGACAAGAGTAAGACATGGCAATTATTTGAAGCTAATATAAAATTAGTTCAAAGTTTGGATTGTAATTGTAGAGCTTAGTTTAGTTTTTTTACGTGTAAACTGCATCGTTTCTGTCGGTGTAGATCTCAGGGGTCTGTGCTCTAGGTGGCCTAATGTTCGTCGGAATTCATTGGAATCATCGAAGAACCGAAACAACTGATTCCGGACATCAGTATTGGTCATCTGTTCTTCTTAGTGTCCTGACTTTGCTGCTTTAGCGAATCTTATATTTATTATACTCATAACCCAGATGCTCCGAACAGAAATGCTGTCGGCTCCACACAGCTGTAAACTTAGAGATTACACATGCACAAGACAGATACAACGATCGCTTAATCAATACTGACAGACTAAACCACACATTCATGGAATGGACATTAAGGAGCGAGAGGAAGCTCAACGGGAGGATGCGCGGCCAAAAAGCTCTGACACATGGGGAACGTATTCTACCGGATCTCCAGACGTGATTAGCTTCTTCCATGAATCATAGGGTCCAAAATATGGGGTAGACAGCGATTGTGGGAGTGTTTGTTGCACTTGTTGTAAAAGATATGAAGTGTATGTGTGTACATCACATGGTAGGAATGTTTGTCGAGAACTTGACAAAGGATCGTAGTTTACAATCTACACTCCAGTTTTAGCAAACTGTAAAATCCACAGCGATGATAACTCAGTAATATCATATACTAGTATCAAGTCGTATTTATAATCGGTTACCATTAGGGGTAAGTCGGAATATTGGAAATCAACAAATACGATCAAATTTCGGCGTATCCGACAATGATCAAGTTGTGTGGCTTGAGAGAGACTTACAAGGCACGTAGAAGCCCACAAAGCTTACCGTCGTGGGAGCGGTTGTGTGATAAGCAGATCTCAACCCCATCGAACATCTTTGGGATGAGTTGAAACAATCAGTCTATCGTCGAGTTGGGATGGAGTCCACTCTTGACGATTTGAGACGCCACCTTCAGGAAGAGTGGTTAGCCATCTTCGTGGCGGCTACACACGATATTGATAATTACTGATCATCGAATGAAAATGATCGAATTCTGTGATAAAAAAATAATTGCCGCTGAAAAATCTAGTTGACTCCTTTTGTTAAATTTTCAAAATCGACCGATTTTCAGTTTGCGCATGCCCATTAGCGCACAGCTGCACCTGCACGTTAATCCTTGATATACCACGTCCGGCAGATTACTGGGATGATGTGTGCAAAATTTCATTGCGATCTGGTACATACCACAGGAGAGATCAAACAAGTTTGAAGGTGGGAGGGGGAACTTACTTTTGTTCCACTGTTTAGATAAATCTTGAGTTTGACAACAGAATAAATAAATAGTTGCATGAAATAATAATTACAGAGATATACATTGGTGCTTAACATGGTATGTTTTAGCATGATCAGTGATACACGTATATGGTGTCAAACAGTTTATTAATATAATGACTTTGTTGCTGACAGAATTTTGGGGAGTCAGTGAGGAATTGCCTATTCAACGCTTGAGCACCTGGTGTCTTTACAAACCACATCATTCTGATTTGAGCCTACCATGCGTCCACAGGAAAAAAAATCCTGTGTGGAACTGATCTAAGCTTCGCAATCCCCTCTTGCCTGCCGTGTTGATGGTTAGGTCACAGAACAGTACTCGGTTAAAAATAACGCTTTGCGCAAAGAAACGTGGACGAACGTAGTGAGCTCTTAAATCTAGTTCAAATCCTTATAAACATATTAATGACCGGATTAGATTAGTTCAATGCGGACTTTTATCACAACGATGTAAGCCGCAGCATTTTTTCTGTTTCCTCACGTTTTACTTCTACTGAATAGTCGTTAATTGTAAATTAATCTGGCATAAGATTTACAAGAACATTTCGCACTTTTTTGCTAATATGACGAATAACACTGGGGTTTGTCATTCTATTACAAAATTTGTTTTGTTGATTTCAGAAAAGCCAACGCTCTGCCAGTTCAGGCCTAAGAATCTTACTGTATAACATATTCCGACATGCTTAACATTTCAGTCATTTCAGGCATCTCCAGAGCCGGTGACAAAAACGCAGTCTTTGTAGACTTTCCAGTCACTTTATTGTCTCTGAAGCCATACATGACACGTAACAGTCACTGGAGACACCTGTGTTATTGTGGCATGTCTATAGACTCATAACACTCACTGCACACTTGCCAGACACACTGCTGACACACTGAAGTCACTTTAGTCTCTTTTAAGTCATATAACAGTAGCCCTAAACACCCCTTGGGCACTGTAGACATAGCAACTGAGAACTCGAAATCTTAGACGGACAGCCGTTTTGTAGTTATCTCCCTTGATTAAAATCATTTCACGCATGTAGCTATTTAGCACATGTGATACCCGGTAGGACTCCACGTATTATCTGTATGATCCAGCCACACGTAAAGATGAGTATCTATTGGTGAACCAGTGTGTGTAGTATGATCTATCAAAAATCTACAACATTCAGCATTGTATACAATAAGTGCCTTGGCGTTATGCAATAAAGAAATTATTGATTTTTTATTGATTTATTTATTTGATTGGTGTTTTACGCCGTTCTCAAGAATATTTCACTAGCCAGCATTATGGCGGGAGGAAACCGGGCACAGCCCGAGGGAAACCCATGATCATCCACAGGTTGCTGGAAGACCTCCCCACGTACTATTGATTTTTTAAAGTTGATGTCAAATCAGTAGTAAAATCAATCACACATATCAGGGACAGGCTACCCTTGTGCCCCCACACTTATTTTCAGTTATGGTGGAAATGAAAATAAGCACACTAGAGATACCCCTCTTCAGTAATAAATGCATACAAAGTGCAGACGTGTCTGGGTCTCGGCGGGGATTGTGTATATGTGTGGACCCTTTCAAACACGCGAATTAACGTATTACGTATGGATGTATTCAACACTCGGTGTGTTTCCGCCTTTTTCGATATGACCGTAACAGGCAACACATGCTTTATTGTGTGTTCCTGGAAAACCTTCACAGGTATAAACTTTGAAGCACACCAATCATTGCGCATGTCTGTTCTAAAACTGACGATTGAGCAGCGTTACAGAGAGAAATCGTCTTGGTGTCAAATCTCTGGCGAGTGCATTGCTTAACGATTGGCCGGTTTTTACGTTCCGCAGAGAGGTTATCAGTGTATACATTTTACAGAATTCGTGCCATTTAGTGCGAACAATGCTAAGCAATGATAAACATAAGAATAACGCACACAGAAAAGGATAATAAGAATGCCTATAATCATAAAAAGCGCAGGTTTTATCCTGGGATGAGAAATACATTTACCGAAAAC
The DNA here is from genome assembly GCF_032854445.1 of Liolophura sinensis. Taxonomy (NCBI): domain Eukaryota; kingdom Metazoa; phylum Mollusca; class Polyplacophora; order Chitonida; family Chitonidae; genus Liolophura; species Liolophura sinensis. The sequence continues at coordinate 7,990,890 of NC_088306.1, forward strand.
CATAAAGATACTATAACGGTGATTTTGTGGTAAAAAAGGTCAGTGCAAACATCAGTCAAACTCTGGCTGTTATGTTAGAAAAGCTCAGATAATTACCTTTGGCAAAGTATCAGTCGCGTCTTGCAAATTTATTCACCAGTGTCTTGCCTTTTCACCAATATATGCTAACACTTCTTTTTAAAATAAAAAAAATGTGTTCATCTTTATTGATTTACACAAAATGCTTGACGTTTGATTCAGGTTCGGCCCCTGATGACAAATCTTATGTGAGCTTACGCTGGAGATGTGTAAAACATCGGTCTCTCTGTGACTGGTGCCAGGTGGGGCTGTACAGTTCGAGATTCAGCCTACTGATCGCTTCGGCTGGTTATACGTATCTGCGGAACAGGTTTTTTTCTGCGGAGGTTTACGTACGGGTATTGATCTTATTTACCTCTAACACAGCAACAGACAGCCACAGGTATAACACAGGTAAAAGATAACGTAGATCTCCCTGACGTAACAAAGCGCCGGATTATCGCCTAACTCGCACCTGTTGTTTTCACCGGGCAGCCTCTCTGAAAATGGGTTGAATGGCAAGCCAAACATATGGCCTACATGGGCTACCTGTCTCAAGGCTTCACAGATCCAATGCATTTTAACAGAGGACTCCAGGGAAATGAACTCCTAGATTAAGGATGCAGGACGAACGAATGTCTGGTCTCTTGGGACTATGGTAGGCAGGCACAAACGTTTGTTTTTGGCGGAGGAAGAACAGACGCCCGAAAGGTTGAAAAAAGCGCCGCTCTGATTGGTTGTCTCGTTAGACTTTGTGCCGGGTTCTTCCGGGAATAGCCTCGAATACAACAGCTATGACTTTTCAGCTCATCGATTTACACTCTATCTAACTACAATTTGTTTTTGTGTCGTCAGTAAAAATAACCGAACCAGTCTGAAGGATGGTGCATGCAGCGCCTCTAAATTACATAGGACATCGGGTACTCCAAGAAAAAAAGATGTGGCAAGGCATTTATAACGGATCATTGGCACGTTTTCCGAGAAACGATGCGAGGCCGAAAAGTTTCAAAGGATCAAAACAAAACCGAATCAAAATTTAAGAAGTCTGGTGTTAATTTAAATGCTATTCTACCAGTAGATTGAAAGCCTTTTATTTTGCTATGATCTCCGTAGACATCTTCAGCGAATAGACGCTTTCATATGTCTGGCATAACCGGTGAACAGACGTTTTTAATTATATTGCATTTCTGCATAAACTGAGATTATGCCGGTAGTCTACGCATCCCCGAGGCCTGGTCCCTTTGCATTGTTAAAATGTGATTCTGTGTTAAATGTCTTTAACTGTATTTTATTGCTGCATAAACCAGGATTCAGCATTTCCGAGTTCTGGTCTCCTTGCGTTGCTAAATGTAAATAGACAAGAGGCCTTATTTCGCCGGTTACTTGTGACCATGTGCCTACTATCACACTGTCGTCGGTGCTCTAATTTTACTCTGTCTGCATCAGCGTGAAGTCGGATGTTATCAGCAATAATACATTTATCGCAGAATTACACAATTATACCATATATCCCACGACGGCAGTCATGACCCTTACTTGCGGGATATCTTAGCATAGTACGCACGTACATACAAGGAAAAAACATCAGAGTAGGCATTACATCGCTGTGGCAGGTACGTTCTCCTGGCATGACCTATCACCTTTGGCTGTATCACCTTTAGCTGTGGGATATATTACGAATGAAGTTAGAATAAAACTCTATCTACCCGCACTAATATAGTCTGTCACATTACTGTTAGGTCTGGATCAAGTGCCTACACTGGCTCGTTCCGATAAAGCCTTGTTCTTACAGTAGGCGATAGGCTCCTGATCAGTTCGGTTGCTGGTTTAAAACCAACTCTCTCTGACTCGTCTGCAGCTTTTCAAAAGGTGGTATTCTGCTACCGGTGAAGGCATTGGTTTCTCGGGTAATAAACTAGAGATCGATGTTAATATCAGTTAAATAAAAGAAACCAGAAGACACTCAGAGATCACAATTCTACCCCACGAGGACAATACTCTGTCAAAATCGGATCGTTTAAGACATTTCCGTCAAATTTCATCCAAATCTGTGCATACCCATAATTTTGCAAAACAATTGCAAGCCCTAAGCCTCTCGGAAATCGCGTAGATTATGGAACACCAAATGCATTACTCAGCTTATGGATATATATAGTTTCCTGCGTGGAAACTAATAGGAAGACCCCAATTTTAACCAATGCCGATGTTTGTTGCGCACATATTGCATTACCTTCAATGCAAGAAAAGAACAAAAAAATGACAAGTGGGGATTGTTAGCAGATTGTTAAATATCCTTCGAAGTAATGAAATCGCAGGAAAAGCGCGCGTGAATAACACCTGAATTTGGATTTGATTAGAATAACCGGTAGACAATCTCCAGTACAGTGTGCTACTTAGATTTATGTAATACATTTCAGTTCAGGCAGCTGCAAGTAAACAAAAATCCGTTATTCCGCTTGGAGATGTTATTAAGTTTATTATTCGTTGCTTAAGCAAAACAAACTCTTGCCGATTAAATCTTTTAATCTTATTTCATTAAACAATCATCTTTGTCAGTCAGATTACAGAGGCCTTTCCATAAAAACAATCTGAGTTTCTACACTTGAAAGATAAAAGCTCCTGTGGAATGGAATAAGTTGTCATCTGACTTAAAATACTGTGATTCTATTTCTCTTTTAAAATCCAGGTAAAGTCCTATATCATTAGCCAGACTAGAGTATCCCTCAATCGTTTCCATCCAATTGTATATACATTAATGTGAATTCATGTTGAAAATATTGTCACTCCTGGCTCGAATATCTTAATTACGACTACCTTTTCTCACTTGAACTATGCATATCTTTCACAATATGTACATGTTAATACGCACGCAATTTTGGTTCTAGCTGGTCACACTAAGATTTTGTTTCATGATATCCAGTTGTTCCGCTCACAAGTTTTATTATTCCGATCTTCATCTTATACCCTTATATTTTCAAGACCATCTTACATCAACTCCTGAACGGGATAAAATAACCCTGGGGTTTTTGCTCCCGCCAGGGTGCGGCACATCATTATAACTTATATACTTTTATAGCATATAGTTTTTTCTTTGTACTTCTGTATACTTCTGATGTAATACGATTTCACATATCCTGTTGCACATCTGCTGGAATAAAAAAAAGAAAATGAGATTATACTCTCTCTGGTCCAGATCCGAAATTTGAATAGACCGACTGAACTACATGGAGTGAGAAGGCAAGAAGTGAGATAGGATTGGAAAATGTGTCTCTTGTGTCAATGTAAAACCACAAATAGCGCTGCCTGTGAGTGTTAATGTCACCAAGCGATAACAGGGCTAGGACAGATGACGGTCAGATTGCTCTCATTGGTTCTGTGTTTTATACAGTGATACAACTTTTCCACATTCTTACAAATACCTTTATAGAGTTTTTTTCTTTAGCTACAAATACCGCCTTACTTGCAATGGGAGACACATAAGGTGAATAAAAACAGGTGGCATAGATTTGTGGCAGAGGAGTGCCCTACAGCTTATCTGTCATTAAAACTTTCCCTAGAGTACTTGTCTACTAGACTGTTGTCTGTAAACTCTCCATATTGTTGTGGTTGATGCATGTTAGGTTAGATGCTTGTGAGGACAGCATTGTCTACAATTTCACCACCTGCAGACACCAAGCAAGACACCAAAAACTTTATTAGCTAAAGATGTATGAATGGTTTGATGAACTCTGTAGAAGCTGACATTCGTTGATTGGACAATATAAATAGAAGGTAATCACAACGAGGCACGACAATTCTCCTTGGTGGTGTTAATGGAGCCAGTGAAGATTTATTGGGGTGCTGTGAACTCGTCTGACAGGGAATTATGTTAGTGGCTGGGTTATCTCTCACAAGAAACTAAAGGGCTATATAAAAGCTAACCCAAATCTGGTTTTTATTTTAGATAAAAAGTTTTAGTGACATGACACATCATGTCACAAAAGAGGAAACCTCGACTTGAGTATTGCGCTTAGCCATCAAATTGACATCGATGGCGATGTTGCCATTCGGGATTTGAATTCCACTACTTTAAATAATTGTCCCTATAACGACACATCTTTTCAAGAAAAAGTACCATGGCATTTGGCAATGATGACATTTCATTTCTGCGTGCTTACGTTATCTACGCGAAATCCGTCTTTCTGTATACCACTCACAAATACAGCTTTGTATTGAAATTCATTTGCTTTTCTTAGTCCTCACCAGAACCCTGTTCCCACATACTGCGACTCACGTTCTCTCTTTATCAAATGATCTATACAAATAAACTGTTTGCCCATCACGGACACAAAGACACTTCAGGATGCCGAGAGAACGACTACCGCTGTGTCCGTGTGTTGATTAGCATATTCACTGATGTTGACTTTATGACTTACGCTTTGAAACCGCTATGTCATGTTCCAAATAAGCAGATCATATCACGAGGCGTCTGTGATGTCTAACGCATCCACGCTGATCCTCCACGGTATTCGGCTGTTTACCCCTCAAAACATCTGCGCCAAATAACAGCTGCATTAGATGACGGGAGTTGGACAGGGCCGTGGTCCATTGACCAGAAGGGTGTCTGTTGAGTTGACAACACCTCAATAACTCTGTCTTCAGACATGCCCTTTCCTGGCTAGACCAACAGTAACAAGGTGACAGGTCGTAGCATAACAAAGCATGGTTATGATTACCTTAACTTACACCGATCAATCAACCGCTGGCAGACATTACATTCTTCAACAAACTACAGAACCAACTTTGTACCAATAACAACCGGCTCTGTTTTCGACAGCGTGGCGTCTGTTTATTTGGCATCTGATTAGTGGCAGGGTCATTCATTCTAAAGACTGTATCGCTCTACAGTAATAGGATCAGTGAAGAGTGGTGGTGGTCTGAGGTGGTAAGGAGATAGCCTGACAGTAAAATATTCCAATAAAGGACTATCGTGGACACTTATTGTCCATATGTACCTTACTGTGGACGGAGGCGAGAAGCACGTCAGATTTTGCTCGTCTTCGGCAAAAGTTTTATACTGTCGGCACTATATTTGATTTGTATTTGACAGCATTGCCCGCATTAATTTTTTTAGCGCCTTTAGACTGTATCATAAATTCTCCCCCGTTGTTAATTGCGGGACGTGTGCGAATATACAAATTAAATAGAAATGACCTTTCACGCAACACACCGACCGGTACGTTTACCTCCCCAAGTAATATGATTTCATACTGTTTATGTCTAGAAATAAAGGAGTTGTTTACCCGTTAGATTTACTTTTGTGATTTACATTAAAGTTGAACTATCGGAATTTCCTTCAGTTATTTGAAAGTATTATTTTGCACAGTTTATAGATATCACTTCTGTTTTCACATTTTTGATAGTTTACACTCAGACGCCATGACGTGGAAAAAGAAATATTTGTGTCCTGACGTTTCAGTACATGCGCAGTAAACTTTTACATTTCCATGTCACGCAACAATGAGACACGAGGTCATACATAAAGAGCTTTGGAATATCTACGTCAACTGCAATGTAATAAGCTTGCCGTTGATTGGTCTCAAATGTATGAACTTCGGATGTAGGGAAAGAGAACGGCAGCAAAAATCCGCATCAATTATGTCGTTTTTGCTTCATTGTCTGCATTTTTTTCGGGTAGGATATATTCTGACACATTCGTCTTTGTGTTTGCTGTCTAACCCGGTACCAACGAACCTTGTTTCGTCAAATCCCTCGAATGCACGATTTGGTACGAAATAAGGTTAAGCCGTATCGGATTACACAAGAAACACCAAGTTGGTGTTAAACTCTTTATTATAGTTCTTTATTAAATTTACAACATAATGTGTTATATACTATTTTAAAAAGAGGTTTAGTTGGGGGTTTTTTTCTGCATTTGTACATTTCTGCAGGGCAAAGGTATAGGAGCCTGTCTCCATTGCGGACACTCTGAGTTCAAAAACAGCCGAAGCCGTCTTCATCTGCAGCCGTACGTGGGAACATATTTCAGCAACCTACGGATGGCTGTTGGTTCTCCCGATGCACTGCCTAGTTTCCTCATATCAGTGACATATAAGTACGGCGTAAAACAGCAATTAAGCAAAGTGATTTGCGGTAAAGATCATATATTTATGTTACTTATAACATTTAAACCCTCCATCTAACAGAATTCTTTCGTACGTAGGAAGATAATCCCCGATGTCTTTTTGACAAAAGAAAGTGAAATCCTGGGACATAAATAACGTTTTTATAGACCTAGCAGAAGCGGATGTTGTCTTTAACGTTTTCCAGATGCACGACTTCATGATCGACATAGAGTAGCAGTCTTTACGACCCTGATTCATTTCATCGATGGACAGTTATTGTCTGTCCATCTGGAGGTGGAGCATGTTCTGTGGAGCCTTCCGCCTCCCGTGTTCAAGTCGTTCAGGCCACACTGAGAAAACGGACATATTAAATTTCTGGAGAATGCATAAGGTAAAACAAGAATGAAATAAATGAATATTGTCAGTCGTCAGTGTGTGGAGATGCCAGCACTGATCCAGTGCTGATACTAGTTATATATTTTCTTTGCACAGTCAGTGAACGTAATTTTATATCAGGATTGTCGTTTGGATCAAAGGATTCTCAGTTCTTCATACCTAGCCCTCCGTCGCCGAGATGTGGAAAATCATCCATGAAGGACAACGTAGTGAAATGCTGAGGGACAGGAGTGGCATGTGAAAATTATTTGGGCTAATATCGATATAATTCAAGGCTTTTGAATTAGTCAAATTAGTGCTCTAGGTGGCCTATTTATTGCCGAAAATCATTGGAGGCCACCTCGTCGTCACCATGGAGGAATACACACTGAGTCCGCATCTTATCGTTATAGTACACATGACCCAAATTCTCCTCACCTCAGCAGTGTTGACTTAATGGAGCTGTAAACTGATTATTCACTACACAATGCAGTTCACGAACGTCTTGTAAAGACTGGCAGACTGAGCCATATATTTACACAATATACCTTGTATTAATAAAGGAGCAAGGCCTAGCTCAGCCGAAAGAGGAGCTGCCAAAAAGGCGCCGACACCTGAAGTGCGTGTTCTACTCCTGTTGCAGATATATTTCTTGATTAACTTTTCCCATTGTTTATAAGGCTCTCAGTAGGCAGTGGACGACGAACAAGGAACTGTTTGCATTCATTGTGGATGACTTATTGTCCAGTGGTGTGTATATACATGTACATTACACTTGGGCAGGCTTGTCGATAATTTGGCAAATTTTGGAGATTTACACTGCGAACTCAATATCCCGCAAGCCGTAAAATAGACAGGCATTATAACTCAAAATTATGTTATAATCAACGCACTGTTCAAGTATGTCTTATTCATTATCAGTTTTCCGCTTCTGGAGCGGTAGATCGAGGGTCGGGTCACACCTAAGACCTTATAAAGAGGGAGTTGTAGCTTCATCGCTTGGCGTTCAGCATTAAGGGGATAGTGCAACGACTGGTTGACCAGCATCAGTATAATGGCTCGGGCGGGGTAGCTTACTTGCCTTCGGTAAGTCGTCTCATTGAAGCAGCACTAGATAAAAGAGCGGTGGCAACCCGGCCAAGGATGCACATTACACGTACATGCACTCTGAGGAATTCTTCTTCGTCATATGACTGAAGAATTGCTAAGTACGCACTCATTAGTTACCATGAGGCGTAAGTCTGAACACTGTGTCACAGGACGAGTTCTTTTATTTCACGCCAGCCAACTGCAAGAATACAATCAATCGTTTAGACTGTGCTGCCACGAAAGGCTGTGGAAGCGAATATTTAATACAATAGAACAACACACTATAAAGATTACATGTACAGAACAACACATTATAAGGATTACACGTACAGAATACTCAAACCGATTCAAGATAAGCAAACTATGAAACAACAGCGTTATTCCATGGATACATACCTGCAAGGATACACTCAATCGTTTAGATTGTGCTGCCACGAAACGCTGTGGAAGCGAACAGATAATACCCAGGTATGATCCCATTATGTATAGTTTTCAAAGCTTGAGTTAACGAATGAAACTGGAGGGAAACCCAATAACTGATACATAGTGATTCGATCAACATATAAACAAAAGATACCAAATTGTAATATGACAGCAGTTACCTTCCAAAAGCACTCAATATAATATACCATTTAAGTTCATGTCCGCTGGCACCAAGCACATGGCGAAGCAATAGCACAATAGACAGAACAGGGTGCAACCTCGTGGGCAAATTCGTTTGACGTAGACACAGACAAGAGACAGTTAATATTGGAATTTAACAAGCAAATGTAAAAGTGAAATCATACCGAGGTTGCAGCATCCGCGACAAGTGGAAGCCAACAAACTTATAGGCTATACGTCCAGTTTAATATAACTCAATTTGATATCATTACAGACGTGACTCATTCAGCAATTTATTCATATCTTGATGTTTAACTCCACAGATTAACTTACGCCTTGTCGCCTAGAAAACACCTTGCGTCTTTCCAACATCGTTGACAATTGTTGAGTGCTTCTCTTCGCATGATCCCGCCCAATTTTCACACTTTATATACTTTCTGAGTTCTTTTGTAGTTTGTGTTATACTTCGTTTTAGGAATTGGCCTTGCTATTACTGACCTGGAACGTCCATATTGGTTCGCGGCTGTTGTACAAATGTTTGTTTCGACGCATAGATTAAAACGCCCGGAGAACGCCACAGACTCAAGGCAATGGTGAGTGTGGTTGTATGGTAGAAGGCGATGTATTGATGCGTATTGATGGCTAAGGATTATTTGCGTCACGTATCAGAAACACTGCTATCGTCATTAACTTGTCAACGGTCTGAGATTTGTTCCGTACGATCTTATTACCGCCATCGAGAAAACTGACCGCCAACGTATTGGCACTGGATGAACCTTGAGATCTTGAGAAATAAATATACATGAATCAATAAATATACTCAGCTACTTAACCTGGTGTTTGTCAGCATGATCAGTACAATATTGTCTTAACCAGTTGTAGATTTCCCTGTTGCGAAATGACCCAAGCTCTAGAGACGCCACTCAGTCTTGATGGTTTGGCAACATGGAGAGTCTCCTGGGAAAATATACTGATTTTGGTTTATATTTGGAAAAAAGAAAAGAAACAAAAAGCCTGGACGGACGTCGTGAGCCCGCCCTCCCGCGGTTGTAATTAGGAACAATTCCCTATAAACATATTATCGACCGAATCAGATTACAAAGCTGTTTTTACCATAACAATACAGGACGAAGAATTTTTTCTGTTTCCGCCAGTTTTACCTCCGTTTGTACCTGAAAAAAGATTTGCAAAAACATTTGGCACATTTCATGATATTGATAGCAGTATGTTTTACCATTTTATGGCAAAGTGTCTCTTGCAGACGTCGGCAAAGCCAACGCTCTACCAGTTCAGACCTATGGGTACCAAAGTCCATGTTTTAAGGAAAGAATGGCTGCAACGCACATTCCGGTAACATTCTACATATTTAGTATTGCATGAATACAAGATCACAGCGTTACGCTAAAATTTACCGTATTTCATCTTTATCTTATCGACGACATGTTACAACCAGGAGCCTGGCTTCGAAATAGGAATACATGTAAGTACATTTTAAAGAAAAATGCCTATATTATTTCCATTCTAGTCTGTAAAGTTTTGCAGCTTTAAAAAAAACTCAAGGAACCGGATGGTCTAAGACTAAACCTGTCTTAACAACAAACGCTCCATGCATGTCCTTTTCGTATAGAACCGTCCAATATATAACTATCAAAGGCGTACGGTATGGCATCTGGACTGCCTGTCATTTCATTCAGCTGGGTGTATTTAATTGTTTTGTGTTTTGCCTCGTCCTCAAGAATATTTCACTCAAAGGACATTATGGTTGAAAGAAACCGGATAGCGTCCGGGGAAATGTCCACGTATACACTACAATGGGGACTTTGTACATGTATCGAGCCATTCAAATACGCGAGTTAACTTATTACGTATGTTCCGCCATTTCACTGCTTGTTCCTGGAAAAAATTCACACTATAAACTTTGAAAAAAAAAAAAACAGTCATTGCGCATATCCGTTTTGAAAATAAAAATTGAGCAGTGTTATAGAGAGAAAATTCTCTTGGTGTCGAATCCCAAGGTAGTAACGTTTAGTGCAGGCATTAAGATGATTTACTTAACAATTTCTCCGTTTGTATTTTACTGCAAAAAGGGCACTAGCCGCAACGTTAGTTCTTCAAAAACACCATTAGATCGCGGGTACATGTGTTCCACTGAAATGAACTTACGCAACTTCTCAACATGTCTTGAAAGCCATAAGCAAATAATTTGTTCTAATATTGTCGATATTTTTGTGAGGTTTGATGTATTGGTTTATACTAAATGATTGACCTTTGTTTCTAGTTCCGTCCCTGGCGACAAATCTCCTGTTCAGCTTACGTTATCAATGTGTAAAACATCGGTCCACCTTTCTCTCTGTGACTGGCACCAGGTGGCGCTATACAGTTCGAGATTCTGCTTTCTGATCGATTCGGCTTCAATATACCTAACTGTAGAACAGGTCTTGGTCTGCAGAGGTTTACGTGCGGGTATTTATCTTGCTTACAGCTAACTAGGATACAGAGAGCCATGCTAAAAGATAATGTACTCCGCCCTGACGTAACAAAGCGAGGGATCATCGCCTGCCATGCTCATGGCCAGTAGTTAGTCATAGGTGTTTTCGCCAGCCAGGGAAGGGGTGGAGTGGCAAACCAAACAGATGGCCAAGTCTCTGTTGGCTAGAGTAATGCTTAGCGTGTCCAGTCGCTGTTATCAGCACACTCCTGGGAAATACTCCCCTGGATTAAGGATGAAGAGCGAGAAAATGTCTGGTCTCTTGGGACTATGGTAAGCAGACACAAGCATTTGTTTTTGGTGGAGAAAGAACAGACACCCGAAACGCCGAAAAAAGCGCCACACAGATTGGTTGTCTCGTTAGCCTTTGCGCCTGGATCTTCCAGGAGTAGCCTCGAAGCCAACAGCGATGACTTTTACGCTCATCGATTTACACTCTACCAACTTTAATTTTGTTTTTGTGTCGTCAGTGAAAATAGCCGAATCAGTCTCAGAGACGGGTCACGCGGTTTATCTTACTCTTGCAAGGGCATCAACATATTCCAACACAAATCATGTGACAAATCATCTATAGTTGATCATTGGCACGTTTTCCGAGGAGAGATACTTTGTGGAAGTAACAAAAGCCCCAAGGAAGAAAAAACAGAACTCAAGCAAACTTTAAAAAGCCCAGTGTTAATTTGAATTCTACTCTGCCAGTAGACGGAAAACCATTTATTTTGTTTGGGCCTCCGTGGCCTACTGGTTAGTGTTCTAGCGCAGCGCAATGACCCTGGAGCCCCCGAACAATGCGGTTCGCTGGCTTCTTTCCTGTCGTAAATGTGAAGGTCTTCCAGCAAGATGCGAAAGATAGTGGGTTTCCCCTGGGTTTTGCCCGATTTTCTGCCACCAAATTGCTGGCCGCCGTCGTATAATGGAAATGTTCTTAAATACGGTGCGAGACAGCAATGAAATAAATGAACGCCGGTGAACATATTTACCATTTTCCTTGCTTCCTTCCACATACTGTCAGGTGTACCCTTATCCCTCCCCACCGGAAACGCTTTAATCAGCTGTAATCTTGTATGTGGTTTGTGTTTGCCAAAGCATGCGCAAAACATGCCCATAATTTACCTTTACGTATTGAGCTGGCATAAAGCTGAAGTTGAAACATAGATGGAAATTGGACAAATGGGAAGTTTATTAGTCATCAAGAATGCCTAAGTTAAAGAGAAAGTCTGACATATTCGATAAACGGACGCTTTTATTTGTCTGAAATGTCCGGTAAACAGACGCTTTAATTTGCCTCACACATCCAGTGAACACACGAGCTCACCTGTCTGACGTATCCGACGAAGAGATGCCTTCATGTGTCTAAGATATCGGTTAAACAAACGCGTTTATTTGTCATACATATCCAGTGAACAGACGCTTTCATATGTTTTAACATAATTTACGTGATATATCACGACGACATCTTCGTGTGTTCGGATGGTATCAGTGAAATATATTTATTGCACTGTAACACAAGAACGCAATATATCCTAAGATCGCAGACATGACGCCTTAAGGGCACAGAGCCCTGTAACATGTCTTAGGGTGTGCAATACCATGCCAACCAGCAATGTAGGCATTACACTGGAGTGGCAGGTACGAGCTCGTAACGATAAGAGCGATCACCTTTTGTGGAGTACTCTGGCAGGAAATATATCATGTCTTAAGTCTGATCAGTAAGAATAAAAGACTATCTGTCCGGATTTCATCAGCTATTTGTGACCATGAGCCTACTGTCTCTGTAGACGATGCTCTCGTTTCACTCTTTACTTAATAATATATTTATTTATTTGATTTATTTGATTGGTGTTTAACGCCTCACTGAAGAATATTTCACTTATACGGCGGCGGTCAGCATGGAAACCAGGCAGAACCCAGGGGATACCCACGACCATTCGCAGGTTGCTGACAGTCCTTCCCACATACGACCGGAGAGGAAGCCAGCATGAGCACGACTTGAACTCACAGCAACCGCATTGGTGAGACTCCTGGGTCATTACGCTGCGCTAGCACGCTAACTAACTGAGCCACGGAGGACGCTTAGAAATATTGTCTGTGACGTTACTCTTAGGCCTGGTTAAGGAACCCACACTGGCTGGCCCAAATAAAGCTTAGTTCTTACAGTAGGCATTGGGCACCTGATCAGTTAGATTGCTGGTTTAAAGCCAGCTCTCGCTGACCCACCTGCAGCTTTTGAAAGGTGGTATTCTAGTACCGGAGAAGGCGTTGGTTTACCGAGGTCATAACTCTAAAAGTACTGAGTTCGGCGTTAACATCACTTAAATAAAAGAAACCAAAAGGCACTAAGACATCACAATCCTGCCCTGCGAGGACAATACTATGCCCTATTTGTAAATACTGGATTGTTTAGGACATTTCTGAATCCGATTTCCAATCCGGGCCACTTTCAGAATTTCAGAAATTAGCGCGTAGCCAAAGTTTAATCTTTGCATGACATTTCATCCAGATCTGTGTATATCTTTTTCACAAGGTTTCAGACAGGCAGGCGGACAGACACCGCCAGAACAATGAATCATATGGGCGGCAGTAAGAAAGCAGTATTTCCGTTATGGCCCATCAATATCCCGCCGTAAGCAACTGGTATAACGTATAGATTACGGCATATCATATATATTAATCCGCATATGGATATAATGTTTTGCGTGGAAACTAACTAGAAGATCAATTTTAACCAGAGCCGATGTTTGTTGCATACATACAGCATTACCTAGTTCAAATCCAGAAGTGTATTAAACTAAGAGCATGCGGAAGAATCAGTACCTAACAGAGAGCCAGCAGGGACGATCGCATTGCTTTAGTCTACATCTTTTCTTATTTCGATTGGGTTACATCCAGAGCGGATTGTTAAAAACCCTTCGGAGAAATAAAATCGCAGGAAAAACGCGTATGAATAATAGATGAATGCTGATTTGATTAGAATAACCGATAGAAAATCTCCGATCTACGTAATATCTAGCAGAACGGACAGCTGTGAGTAAATAAATGTCTCTTATTCCGTTTGGAGATTTTATCTAGAGCCGAAATTTGAATGAACTGACTAAACTACTTGGAGTGAGAAGGCAAAGAAGTGAGATAAGATTAGTGAATGTGCCTCTTGTGTCAATGTAGAAGCACAAGCATCTGTACCTGTCAGCCTAACTGTCATCAAGGCATAACATCAGTAGGAAAACTGGCAGTCAGATTGCTTTTTCTGGTTCCCATGTTTCATACCGTGACACAACTGAATTCCTTTCTGCACATTCTTACAAATACGTTTATACACTATTATTTTTTGAAGGCTATAAATGTCGCCTTACTTGAAATGGGAGACATATAGGGCTAAAAAAAAACATGTGGCATAGATTTGTTGCATTTGGACTGGCCCACAGCAATCGAAACCCCAACTTAATTTGTTATTAAAACTTTTCCAAGAGAACTTGCCTACAATTCTGATTTCTGTTAACATTCTGTGTTGTTGTCTTTGATGTCGGATGCGTGTGAGTGCATCACTGCCACAATTTCAGACGCCAAGCTGCCAAAAACTCAACTTTTATTAGCTGAAGATGTATTAGTGATTTGATAAAGAGTGTAAAGCTGACATTAGTTGACTGGACAGGGCAAATAGAAGGTAATCGTAACCAAGCATTCACAACGAGGCACGGAAGGTCTCCGTGAAGGCCTTGTCTGATGGCGGATTTATTCAGGTGCTGTGAAGTCGTCAGACAGCGAATTGCGTTCTAATTTGGATACGTCAGATTGACTGAAGAACAAGAAACAATAGTGCTTAGCCATGAAACTGAGATCGATGGCGATATTGCCATTCCGTATTTGAAACTGAGATCGATGGCGATATTGCCATTCCGTATTTAAAGGTCACTGTTTTGGATAATTTTTTGTACAACGAAACATCATGTCAAGAAAGGGTGATCTATTGTCACTTTCAGTATTATATTCATCCTACACCCTCTCACAATGGCGATGGTATTTCATTTCTGCACATGTATGCATGTGTTGACGACGCCAACTCCGTCAGTCTGAAGGTCACTCACAAATACAGCTTTGTATTGGATATTATGTAGTATCTTTAGCGCCGACCGTCATCTTGTTCCTACATACACCGACTCTTGTTCTCTCCTGACCGTGGGATGACGTACTAACTGAAAAAGATATATACAAATAGGACTGTTTGCTCACCACGGGGTCCAAAACACTTCAAGGTGCCGCTAGAACGATTGCTACTATGTCCGTGTGTAGATTTCCATATTGATTAATGCCGACTTCAATGCGGACGTATTTAGATCGCCTAAACATATACCAAATAAGACTGTTGTAAAATCTAGCGGATCCATGCGGCCAAAGGGAGCAGAATCAACAAAGCGGATCTGTTTTGCGAATGTGTATGAAGGGAAATTGCCTAATACGGGTGCCATTAGGGAATGTGAAATGTTTTGTTAATATCTGCCTCATTTGTTCCTTCCGAATAGAAGATTGTATATACTATTAAAAAGGCACTACAAATATGTGCCAGGGCTATTGGCCATTGGATATCCTGTGTATAGCATGTACATCTACTCAGCAGTGATAACAATGTGCCGTTTTGTCTTGACTGGAAGCATCATTCCTGTCATCATTAGGCGTGTACCTGGCGTGTTAGTTACATTATCCGGGACAAACGTCTAGGGTTATAGTACTATACGTCTCATTCTCCTCCGACGATAGTAGTCTATGCACCCGTCAAATGACCTAAGCCGAATAGCAGGTACATTACATGACATGGGTTGGAAAGCGCCATGGTCGAATGACCGGAATGTAAATAAAATATTCCGACGCAAACCTAGCCTTGAAAGGAAAAATTTGATTCCCTTAGCTGTCACCGGTTGTGGGACTTAGTGATAATAAATTGTGGCCGACGTTTCTATGTTCAACACTTGCTAAGGATGACTTGTCTTTCGTCAACACATGACGCTTTGGGACTTCTATACACGGGGAAAGTCCAGTCAGCGAGAGATAGAGTAATAAATATATAACGGTGCAACAAAAGGACCTGGACATATCGATTGACCACATCGTCAGTGACGGAGAATGCGTCAATACAAAAGATAAGCACGGTATAGAAAAGTATATTAGGGCTGACGTTAAAACAAATCCAATACTTCGTCTTGATATACTATAAATAAAATCATTTTTTGTAGATAAACGTTAAACTTTTATACACGACGCTATTGCTTGCTGGTAGGGATGCTCCAGCCAGTCCATCGTATCAAGACACAAACACAATTTCTTTTCTTAAGTGTGTCTTACGAGTTAACGGCTCCTCCGTAACTCTGTCTTATGACTTGCCCTTCCCTGTCTAGACTAACGCCAACGAAGTGACTGGTCACGCCCGATCGAGCCTCGTTATGATTACCGCATGCTTACACCATCTAATCAACCGCTGGCAGCCATTAAAACACTTCATCAGACCACAACCCAATAACAGCCTGGTCTGTTTTCTGTAGTTTGGCGTCTATTCGTTTGGAATGTGATTAGTGTGAGGGTCAGACACTATAAAGACTCTCTCTGCTGGATTAAAATCAGTGAAGACTAGTGAACTAAGGCGGTGTAGAGAAAGTCTAACCGTAATAGATTCCAATCAAGGACTATTTATGGAATCTTTTTTTTCCGCGTGTACCTAACTGTGGATAGAGGTGAGATGTTCAACCTAGGTTCTAGGCCCAGGCAGTCGACACTATATGCAATTTATTTGAGAGCACTGCTGGCGTTGCTGTCATTGAATTTTTGAGCGCTGTTAGACTATGTCATAAAATAGAGTTCTTTATTACATTTACTAGGCTATAGGTTCTAAAATATTGTGGTTTTATAAATTTCAATGAGATTTAATTATTGTTAATCTCGTTTTGAACATTTCTGCATCGTAAAATCAAAAAGCCTCAAACCAATGCAACTTCCGTGAGTTCAAGAACAGCTCATGCTGGCTTCCTCTGCAGTTGCATGTGAGAAGATATGCCATCAATCTACGGATGTTTGTGGGTTCTTCCGATGTAATGTCCGGTTTCTTTCCACCATAGTACTGGCCTCCGTCATATAAGTGAAATATTTTAAGTACGGCCTAAAACACCAGTTAAAAATTAATTTGTGGCAATGGTCATTTATCTGTGTCACATGTAACATTAAAACCCGCGCAACAGAATTATTTCGTTCTAAGGAAGAAAAAATCCGGTGTCCTTTGGACATAAGAAAATGAAAGCCTGGGATATAAATGACGTTTTTATACACCAAATAGAACCGGATGTTGTCTTTAGCGTTTTTCAGATGCACGATTTTAAACGCCTCGAGGTCGACATGGAGGACAGTGCAAGATGAATAATGAAAAATGATCCCAATATTTACAACCCTGGTTCAGTTCACAGGTAAGCAGTTATTGTCTGTCCAAGATGGGCCTAGCAGTGGATGAGCACAGAACAGAGACGTAAGGGATTCTGACTGCGTACTTATATGACACTATATGACATTTTCTCCGACAGTTCTATGGCTGTCGTACGTGGGAAGGTCTGGCAGCAACCTGCGGATGGTCGTGGGTTTCCCCGGGCTGTGCCCTGTTTCCACCCACCATAATGCTGGCCGTCGTGGTACAAGTGAAATATTCTTGAGTACGTCGTAAACACCAATTAAATAAATAAAAAAAAATCTATGGCTGTCCCTTCCGTACGTTTCGTACTGGTTTTGTGCTGATTTTATGCTCTACTTCAAGGCCAAAATAGTCTTAACCTACATAATACAAATTCAAAGTGCAAGACCCTAAAGGTGAACAGTTTACGTCGAGTTTTCCGTTTCTTTCCATTGAGGGCGAAACATCCTCGAATACGGCGACAAAAATGAGTAAATACATGTACATTGACCTTGGACGAATATATAGGAACTCGCTGCACAATGATCGGCTTTACTACGTGTACTTCAAAGGAAATGCCGATTAAAATCTGTTAGCAGCCTCTCCGTTGACAGCAAACTGTTAACAAATTATGTCTAGCTAACATTTATTGAACCATGCCTGGGCAGACCGGTTTAACCGGATCTCATGTAGAACGTATTGTTATATACTTTTCACCACCCATCTCACCGTTTGGTATGAATATGCAGCGTCAAATCACTGTTGTCCGCACCTCATTTGTTAGATAAGCGAATACAAACGGCTGTCCGCTATCTTTGAAAATGTGGTTGACTCAAGGGGATTTGCCAGAGCTCGTCCAAAAAGTGATAACACACGTGGTCAAATCTTTATGTCTTGCCAGCGAGACCTTGTGGTAATACTTTAGCATGTAGACAAATATCCGATTACAGACTGCTTGTGACCTTAGTTCAACATAATCTACCTTACTGGAGATTATGTGCATACTGATGACATCAGCATTCCGTTTCTGAATATGATTTGGCACCGTGTGTTTCTTCTCTCCGTTCTCCGGGAATATAAGTGCAGTCAAAATGCGTCTACTTTAATGAGGTATATATATATGTAGGCAAATAGATGCATATGACAAAGCCACAGACAAATTAAATGAAAGCTAAAGTACATCATAAATTGCAATCATTGGACTTACCGGTTGAAATTTCGCATCTCCTTTCCTCATAAGTAGATTGGGTGTCTGTCTGGAAAACACCCACGAACGACAACGTAATTAAATGCTCATGAACAAGGGTGACACGTGGGAATTATTTTGGGCTGTTATCGATATAATTTGAGGCGAGGCTTTGGAAATTACAGTTCTTTGTTTAACTGTCTTGCATGTAATCTGTATTGTTTCTGTCGCTGATGAACTGAAGAGTCTGTTCTCTGTGTGGCCCAAATATGGTCGGAAATCATTCGGAGAACCGAAGCACAAAATCCAGTACATTTTTAAGACCACCTCGTCATCACTCAGGCGAAATACGCTTGGAGTCCAGGCTTTGCCGTTTTAGCGCATCTAACCCTGCTAGTGCACATCACCCAAATTCTCCTCACAGATTCAATAGAGCTGTAAACTGATAACTCACCAGACAATCTAGTTGAGTGTAACTTTATCAACACTGACAGGCACCTATATATTTACACAACAGACCTTCTATAATAGTAAGGAGCAAGACGCAACTCAGCTGAAAGACGCGCGGCTCAAAAACATTAAGGCTTTGCTGTGTGATTTACAGCATTTAGTTTGGTTTTATTATATTTAATCTTCATGGTTCCTGCCGATGATGATATCCGCGGCATATGCTCTAAATGACCTAATTTTGTCTTATCAAACTCAAATTCTCCTCACAAGACTCGACAGAGCTGTAAAGTGATCTCTCACCAGACAATCCAGTTCAGGATTATCAACTCTGACAAAATGAACTGTATATTTACACAACAGACGTTATATATTAGTAAGGAGCGAAACGTAGCTCAGCGGGAAAAGGCACCGCTCAAAAAGTGCCGACACACGAATCGGATGTTCTACTCCAGCCACAGACATAATATTTCTTAACCTTTCCCATTGTTTATTAGGGCCACAGTAGACGGTAGACTGCAAACGTGGTACTGTTTGCTTTCGTTGCGGATCACTTCAGAATATATGGTGTGTATATCTGTACATCACACATGGAAACAATTGTCGATAATTTACCAAAGGATGGTGGTTTACACTGTGCAGTCCAGTTCTCACAAGCCGTAATACCGGCATTGATCATAATTGAAAGTTGCCTTGTATCAAGGCAGTCTTTATGTACGTCATATTTATAAGCGGTCAGCGTAAGTCCGAAAACAGAAAACCAACAATTCCATAGTCTCGACGTCCAGTTTAATAAAACTCAATTTGGTAGTGTTACAAGACATCAACTTCTGTCAATTTCTGTGATTTGATTCGCACGATCTGATTACAGTCATCGAGAAAACCGACCTCCAACGTATATCCTGACCAAAATTCAATCGAATTATGGTTGCAGCTTTAGAATAGTTCAAATATGAACCTTTTGCAAAGTATCGGCAATGTCTTGCAAATTTATGTTGCATTTTCAACCAGTGTTTGCTAACAATTCTACAAGAGAAAGGCCGACCATTTTGGATAAACGATTGACCCAGCGCCTGTCGTAAAGACATAACTCTTTAGCATTCGTCGGCATTGAAAAGACAGTTAAATAAATCGTGAATGGGTGTGGAAAAAAGAGCAGAATTCAGGACTTCGTCTCAGGTAGATTTCCCCGGTGGAGAATGATCCAAGCTTCGTAACTGCCACTCAGGCCTGATGGTTAGACTACAGGGAACGCTTTCGGGTAAAATAATCGTAAAGAATTTGCGTAAAGAAACGTGGACAAACGCAGTGAGCCTAAGCTCCCGCGGGTTCAATAAAACCTAATTTAACTCCTTATAAACATATCAATTATCGAATTAGATTACAGTTCAATGCTGATTTTTTTACCACAACGATGAAAGCCGCACCATTTTTCCTGTGGCCACGTGTTTTACTTCTGCTGCATGGCCGTAAATTTTAAGCTAATGTGACATGTAAAGAACATGTCACACTTTCTTGCTAAAAGGGCTAATAACACTGTGTTTTATCGTTCTGTGGCAAAGTCTCTTTTGTTGATGTCGACAAGCCAACGCTCTGCCAATTTAGCGCTGAGAGACTTACTCAGTAAACTATTCTGACACGTGTCATTTCAGACATTTCAAAAAGTCACTGCCGACAAAAAATCATAGTAGACTTTCCGGCTACTTTATTGTCTCTACAGCCTTATATCACATATAACAGTCACGGGAGACACCTGTGTTATTGTAGCCTAGCTAGAGTCTGATAGCTCTCACTGCAGACATGCCAGACATACTGTTGACATACAGAAGTCACACTAGCTTCTTTTCAGTCATATAAACATAACTCTAAACGCTTTACAGTCACTCTAGTAGCAATACCAGTGTCATGCAACTGTGACCTCGTAGGCTTCGTCTTCATTGATTTAAAATCACTTCACGTATGCATCCATATGGCAGATGTAATAATCGATGGGACTCGATGAGAGGTATTATCTTGACAGCTGTATGATCTTACAGTAAGATGAAAAGCTCTTGGTGAACCGATGTGTGTAGCATTATGATCCATCAACACACTACAGCATATATCATTTTATACAAAATCTGGCTTGGCATATTGCAATGAAAAAATAGTTGAATTTTTTAACATTTATGTCAAGTCAGTATTAAAATCAGTCCTATATATCACAGATAGGCCAATCTTGTGCCCCGGCTCTTGTTTTCAATTACGGTGGAAATGAACATGAACAGACTGGAGATATCCCTCTACCGTAATAAATACGAAGTGCAGACGTGTGTGGGTCTCGACGGGGATTGTGTATCTGTATGGACCCATTCAAACACGCGAGTTAACTTGTTACATATGGATGTATTCAACATTCTGTGTGTTTCCGTCTTGTCCACAGGACCATGGCAGACAACACATGTTTCATTGCGTGTTCCTGTGTAAACTTCACACCTATATACTACGAAAAACATGAATTATTGCGTACATCCGTTCTAAAACTAAAGATTGGGTAGTATAACAGCGAAATGTTTTCCTTTGTGTCAAATCCCTGGTGAATAAATTTCCCTGAGTGCATTGCTTAAGGACTGGCCGGTTTTTATTTTCCGCAGAAACGTTATCAATGCTGACATTTTAGGGAATTGGTGCTATTCAGTGCGAACAATGTTTCGAAATGATTACCACAGGGAACACCATTACAACCGCAGGTTGTATCCTGCCATGAGCAACACGTGTACCGAAAACCTTAAAAAAAACTATAACGGCGATTTCTTTGCTGAAAAAGGTCAGTACATTTCAATTGAATTGCGGTTGCTACTTTAGAATAGTTCAAATATGGACTCTTTGCAAAGTATCATCAGCGTCTTGCAAATTTATGTTGCATTTTCAACGGGTGTATGCTAACAATTCTAAAAGAGAAAGGTAGTCCATTTTGGGTAAATGATTGACCCAGTGCCTGTCGTGAAGACATAACTCTTGTACTTTTTTAAAATTAAAAATATGTGTTCAACTTACTAATAAATGAACTTATACATCTTCTCACAATGTATTTAAAGGCATATCCAGATAATGTATACTAAAATTGTCGATGTTTTTGTGGGGTTTGATGTATTGATTTGTACAAAATGCTTGAAGTTAGGATCTGGTTAGGTCCCTGACGACAAATCCTATGTCATCACGTTGCAGATATGCATAACATAGGTCTGTCCTTCTTTCAGTGACTGGCACCGGGTGGCGCTATACAGTTCGAGATTCTGCCAACTGATCGATCGGCGCACAGGTACAAAGAGCCTGGCTAAAAGATAACGTAGATCTCCCTGACGTAACAAAGCGTCGGATTATCGCCTGACACTTTCCTGGCCAGTAATTATCCATGGGTGTTCTCGAAGCATCTGCTCGCTGGTGAAAGGCTTAGCGTATCCAGTCGGTTTTTATCAGCCGACTCCTGGGATATGAGAGCTACTACATTAAGGATGAAGAGCGAGCAAATACCTGGTTTCTTGGGACTATCGTAAGCAGACACAAGCATTTTTTGGCGAAGATAGAATAGACGATCGAAACGCCAAAAAAGCGCCAACCTGATTGGTTGTTTCGTTAGACTTTGTGCCCCCTTTTCCAGGAGTAGCCTCAAACCCAACAGCGATGACTTTCCCGCTCATAGATTTACAATCTACGTAGGTATAATTTGGGAATTAGCCTTGGGACTATTCATCTGGAACGTCGGCTGCAAAGTTCAAGCTTTTCTATTGGCGGTATTGATGTAAAGCAAGCATAGAGAGCGGTACATACGCTGTAAGTAGTAAGTATTGATGCCAGTCTGTGAATAAACCATAATTTGTAAATTTCGCTAAAAGATTAGCCAGTTCTTGTCGATGTTGCCTGTAACACGTTTTTTCAATGTGAAATTTTTATATTAGCGCGTAATGAAGTTGTATTGACGTCAACCACATCACTCAGCGAATTAAAATCGGTCGGACTTCAACTGACATCACAAGTTCAACTGATATCACGACTTCAACTAATACCACAACTTAAACTGATGTCACAACTTTCCAATTTTTTGGCCATACAAACATATCTGGTTTTCCGTTGCCTGCGGAACTAGTTGAGTAGGACATTTTATGACTTGAACCGTGATTGTGATCAGAAATTGAGAGTATCCAGTGGGATCTAACTTTGTAAACTACTTTTAAATGTCGCATCTTTACGAAGGTTGCGTGTTGATCAAAAAGCAATATATTCACTGATTTATTTTGTTTGATTGGTGTTTTACGGCGTACTCGGGAATAATTTACTTATGGCGGCCAGCATTATGGTAGGAGAAAACCGAAAAAAGCCAGGGGGAAACCCACGACCATCCCACGAACGACCGCAGAGGAAGTCAGCATGAGCTGGACTTGAACTCACAGCGATCGCATTAGTAAGAGGCTCCTCAGAGGCACCGCGCTAGCACGTCATCACCTCGATCTGTCAAACGGATGGCAATCGTACATGCGTAATTGAAAAATTGGGTAGGGAGTTAGCGATAAAGGAAATAGAACAATGCAATTATTGAAATCTGTATAAAGAACACAACAAAGATAACAAAAGCGCTGAGGGCACATGAACCCAGATTCTGAGTACATTTTAGAGTAAGTGAGTGAGTGATTGGGGTTTAACGTCGTTCTCTACTATTTTTCAGTCATATGGTGACAGTACATTTTAACCAAGAACTCAGATTAGCACGAACAATGCAAACTCGAAAACTCCGATACGTACATGTAAATGAAAATAGTTATAATGTAAAACATTTACCAGGTTATGCTGTCAGCTATCGGGAGAAACTGTATCATTTTGTTTCTTTTTGGTTTCAAAAGAAGCCATATATAATAGAGATTAAATAATAATGTGGTATTAGACTGACATGTAAAATAAAAACTCACGATTTATTCATCTGAATTCTCCAAGAAAATTGAACTTCTGATTAAGCGCCTTTGTCGCCATAGAAACATATAATAAATGTCAGGCATGCAACAAAAACAATACCGTAAGATTGTGTAACGTTAAATCATCTGGATTGTGTCCATGCATTCTTATTCAGATGAAAAATTTTGAAGCGTGATATCTTTTATAGTATGGCACATTTTTACCGTGCGGCGCAAGAATAAATTACATAGCAAATTTTACTTTGTACTACATGTTTTTGCCGAGAACATTCCTTATTCGAAGAGAGTTACGTGACACATCGCAATATTTAACCCAGGAAGTAGAAGGTTTGGCAAGGATCCAACGTAGGCGAAATCTGCCATATAAATGCGCTTACAGCGTAGCGAGAACCCCAAACTAAAAAATCATGTGCAGACAATTAGATGTTGAAATAAAAATGGATCAAACCTCACCGTCAAACACTGGGCACGTCTGTTCTATCTGGTAAATATATAGGACGTTTTACTGCAAAAAATCAGATTTAATTCCTTATTCCACGTTGACCAGCCTGATGTTAAACCTCTAAAACATAATTCGATATTAACCACGAGTTAACTAATCCAAATCGCCAGCCCAAAATATCCATATAATTCATAAAGGCATCCATCCGGTTTTGCGTTTAAGCCTATCAACAAACGAAAGCCTTGCTCGAGTAATATCCAATCATGTTCTGAGAATTATTACTCTGTGGCTTGATATGAACTGTTATCCGAGGGTCATTTTGGATCGCACGCACCACACATGATTTTGTCAATGGGTTGGCTTTAGATCGAAGCAAGAAGTATAGCTGTTCTAGATCTATAGCCATGGCTTAACCTATTCAGTATTAATTCAGGCGATGATCCATGCGCACTTGAGGCACACTGATTTAAATAAGATATAATTACTGGGTTCTGAGGAAACTGATGAGCATGACAACCCTGAATACACCATGTACTGAGCTTTAAAATTGGTGTCGTGTTTTTTTTTTTAGACTATCTTGCTATTAATCAACATGGTGGATTTCAGCTTTTTATTTTCCGTCTCTGTTGGACCGTTGTAAAAAGTTACCGCAATTTAATTTTTGTTATGTGACCTTGAGGGATGATGTCCAACCGCTAAAACATGATGACCAATTCTATTTCGTCAAACAAAATAAAGCGTACTTTTAGATTTTATCTCGATTTCTCGAAAGTACCAGTGAAAGATGACATGTGCCAATTGAATTCCAATCTGTGTGATAGACGTTGTACGTGTGTTAAGTAATGCACGTGTTTGGCATTTATGTAAGATTATTGGACGCGAACAATATCAATGAGACCATAGTGCATGCGCACATATTGTGTGCATTTCTCTATTACATTTTTAGTGAATTTGTAATACATATAAGTCATGACGTTCCTTTCAAACACGAAATGTTTTCACATTTCTTGGTTTGGGTGACGTTTACTGTTTTTTCAGCTATATTTTAAAAAATAGTCTGCAGCAATAAATTGTCGTTATTTAAGTAATAGCAATTTATTTGAAATCCCGAGAGAGAGATACCCAAATGTCATGTGGAAAACGCATAGTGGTTATATTATTATCACCATTTCAGAGGCCTTGGATAGAAAATGAATTACAACGCTGTTTGGTGTCGAAGCTTGCAACATGAAATTTGATATCCTTTTGTTCAATTCTGTTAAAGGGAATTTCTTGTTGATGTCAAAGCACATCTGCAATTTTGTTCTGAGCCAGTGAATTCGAAACTGTCAGTGACCGCCCCCCCCCCCCCCCCCCCCCTGGGTCAAGATTGGTTTTGTGCCAGGAACACCAGGTGTTAAACAATACAATATAACACTCTAATATCTGACAAGGGCGTATATGTGCACGGGACAGCTGGTAAATAGTTATACAGTTTTTATTCTTACGGCGTGTCCTTAAAGCATCATTTATTCGTCAGAGGGATATCTCGTCTTTATCAAGTGACTTTGTTCAAACAGAACTGTTTTAGTTGTTATTCTAAAATAAAGCAAAGTTGTAGTTTTTCGTGTATTCTGTGACTAGATCTTGGCCCATGGCACGAAAGGCGAATGTCTTTTGGACGAAATGATGGGACAGAATATTTCAGTATAAAGCATGGCTCTAGGACGTTTCAAATCATTCTAACTTGCAGACTGAGCTCTCGAAAAACATGTCTATATTTTCTAGACTGCAGTTCCTTAGCCGTCTAATCTATATTATCAGTGTTCACTCAGGCTTGAAACTATCGTGGAAATAACGTTTAATTACAGCTAGAAAGAAGATAAGATGCAAACGGTATCGTCCAATGTTTGTTTGTCCTTTACATATTAGCTATGGTTCCCTGATAACACCGAAGTCGGATATTTGCACAGAATAACACATCCCCCGCTTTCATTTTTCTGACGAATGGACAGCCGTTCACGTTTTCAAACACGCCCATTCCGGCTAGACTAACACCAAATATGAGATATGTGACGTCCCTATAGATCCCCGAGAAGGTTACATGATGATTGCGCCATCCATTCAACCGCTGAGAGCCATTATGCACTTCACCAATCCACCTCACTCCAGTCACTATCAGCTGCTGTTAAACTATTGACCTCACTATTCCTCATATTGGATGAAGGTTTGCAGTGCACGTTTTCTTGTTGCTTGTCAGCGTACTACGTTAGTAGGCTTAATCCCAAGTTACTTTTGGCCGGAATGTTCCGCATTATTAACCAAAATATTTTCTTGGTATAGCCTAGTTTCGTAGTTCTTTTGTGGTTTGTATCGAACGTTTTCTTGGGAACTTGCGATTTTGACCAATACTATACAAAGAAGACTGATATAACACCTGTGCCAGTGTTACTGCGTGAACTGCATCACTGCTTGACGCCACAATCTGCTCTTTACTGTTAACTGCAAGTTTGGAGTAAAGCCGCATGTTATCCACACGTTTAGCAAGATAAGTGAGCAAAAATAATGAGACATTAAGTAGGGTTTTATTGCCCAACATTCAGTCTCATAGATCATTTTTACGGGGACAGACCAAGATTAAAAACGAAGAAACATCCGAGTATTTACGATCTTGATTGGTGCTGAGCTTATGCGGCTACCAGATGAATCCAAAAATCACATTCATTGTACAGAGAGAGATAAAGATCCGAGAACATAAAACACATGTCTAAACATACAGGAACTATGAAAAACTGTACTTTGGATTTAAACATTTTATACGCCCTTGTGGGCAAGATTTATGTTTGCTTGTTTCATTATTATCCACTTTGTTTTTGAAGAAATGCTTTAACTTCACGAAAAGAAATAAAAAATAGAAAATAAATGAAAGAAACGGTTGTTGATGGAAAATACAATATTTATTTATTTGATTGGTCTTTTAGGCAGTGCTCAAAAATGTTTCGTTTATGTGACGGCACGTGGCTGGCAGACCTTCCCACGTAAATTAAAATGTGATGAAAATGATTACAGCATGATATGTTTCTTTTTAAATACCATTTGTTACTGGGTGGCAGATTTTCTTCATATCTGAAATGACACTAATGTTTAAAACGATCTTGTCGTCTCTATACATTGCTAAAGAATGATTACGATGGTTTTCTTCCCCATCACTTACCGCCATCATTTGCAAACCGTCAGCCATTTGAATTTAATTGTTGACTGCGTTAGTAGGCTTAATTCTGAGTTACTTTTAGCCGAAATGTTCCCAATTATTACCCAAAACATTTTCCTCAAATGTTTTTGTCACTGTCTTGGGTCTGCTTTCTGTTGACTATTTCTCCTTGCATGATTCTGTTCTAATTTTGGTACTTGATGCAGTCTACTTCCTTAGTTCTTTGATGCCCTGTGTCGAAAGTTTTCTTGGGAACTGACAATGCCATTATTGACCTGGGCCCGTGTAGTTTAGTTGACGGTGTATACAAATGTTTATTTCGAAGCATCAGTTATAGAACCGTACAAAATGTGGAAGACTTGCATAATGCCTGAGCTTGTTTCACTGAATGAACTGTATTCCTACCTGATGCCCACGATCTGCTGTTTAGTTAACTGCAAGTTTGGCATAAAATGCATGTTATGACGTTTCAGCAAGATAAGTGAGCAAAAACGATGAGACATAAAGTAGGGTTTTATTGTCCAACATTTAATCTTATAGATCATTTTTACAGGGACAGACCAAGATTAAAAAGGGAGAAAATTCGAGCTTTTACGATCTTGATTGGTCCTGAGCTTATGCGGTTACCAGATGAGTCCTAAACTATACTTAATGTGCAGAGAGAGATAAAGGTCCGAGAACATAAAACACATGTCTAATCATACAGGAGTTATGAAAGAATGTTTTGGGTTTAAAATTTCGATACGCCCTTGTGCGCAAGATTTAACTTTCGCTTGTTTCACTATTATTCACTTTGTGAAGAAATGCTTTAACTTTAGTAAAAGAAAAAAAACAGAAAATAAATGAAAACGAACGGCTGTTGGTGGAAACTAGGATATTTATTTATTTATTTATGTTTTAGGAGGTACTCAAAAATGTTTCACTTATAGGACGCACGTGGCTGGCAGACCATCAAACGTAAAACAGAATGAGATAAAAATCAATAAAGCATGAAATGTTCTTTTTTAAATGCCATTTGTCACCGATTGGCAGGTTTTCTTCATATCTGAAACGACACAAATGTTTGGAACGATCTTGTCGTCTCAATACATCGCCAAAAAATGTTTACGATGGTTTTCTTTCCCCAGTACTTGTTACCGCCATCATCTGTAAAACGTCGGCCATTTCAATGTAATAGCTTCTTTTGAATTTTCAGCCGAGAATAAGATATTTGCTCGAATTGCCTCAGAGGATAGTCATCCACACTTATAATATCTTAGACATTTGGTAAGGACCTTTTTAGGGTATTAACCTGTTCGGTATTTGAACATAATGTTTTTGTAAACCTTGGTTTTGTTGATCTTTGTTGTCTTTCAACGGGATTTAAGAAGTAATAAATCTTGTTGACATATCCCAGCAAGCAATATAAAAAAATATAAAAATGACTCTACCACTCTCCCCACAAAAGAATTGCTCAGTGGCTACGTACGGCACAATATGGCAGCAATGTATTATATGACCGAAATGTAGACACATTTCAGTTGGTAAATGATCGCCTGATATCTATCATGAAGACCGGCCGTCTGCGCAGGTGTTCTGAAAATTATTAGTGTAGTTAGCTGATTTGTTGAATTGTTAACTTGTATATGTTGATATATACAGCATTATTTGGAAGTTCCACAGAAATAAAAGCAAAACGCAGACCACAAGGAATTTAAAGCAAAATTTAAAACACGTTTGTTTCAGCTGAAGATAAAATAAATTTAAAAAATAAGAGTTGTCCACTTTTTCTTCATCCTATTCAGTCTATGTTTGCTTGGGGTTTAATATCATACTTAAAACATTTTCAGTCATATGATGACGAGGAGTGATTGGGTGTGTACATGTAGTGTCTTCTTGTGGCACGGCGAGCCCATGTTCCCAAAGTGCTGCCACGAATGAAGTATCATGCCGAAGACACCAGACATGACACCTCATCCAGTCACATTATACTGACAACGGGCCAATCAGTCATGTTTCCTTGCTCTATTATGTAGATTCTGAGCGTCCAGTGAGCAGCAGTAAGTACCATATTTAAAGTCTTTGGTATGACCCGACCCGGGTTGGATTACTATGAGATTCATACATAATGCTGTTGTATGAACGTCCTATTCCATAAAGTCCCAATTAGACCATGCTTAATAGTTTAATACATAGATGAATGTGAAGATCGTGGAGTAACTTGCTGACGAAGTCACCTACGTGTCACTTGTGCTATTTTGGTGGTAAGCAATGTTCACCACGGTGTCGTGCTAAACAGATCTAGACAATACCCGTCCGAAAATGAAATGCACTCTCGTCTCCCGTGAGACAGAAAATGAAGCACAGTCATTAGAACTTAGGTGTGCCTGACGAGTTGATAGCACCTCAATACCTCTGTCTACAGACATGCCTTACTGACTCTTGAGTAACACGAGCAAGGATACATACCGACAGACTCGCAAAATGGCAACCAGTTACACACTTCATCAAGCCAAAGACACTTGTGTGACCAGTAACGGTAAGATCTGATTTCATCAGTTTAGGCTCTATTCAGTTACAATCAGATCACTGGCGTCTGGTCTGGGTAATGACGGTGTCTCTCAACCGGGTGATAATGGAAGAGAGTATTTGCGTTGTTCAGGTAAGCTAAGACAGACAGTGGGGAGTTTCAGGGAACATCCAACTGTGCATGTACTGGGTGTGGTAGTCCATCAAATAAGGCCTAGCAAATGCTGACAATTATATTTATTTATTTGATTGGTGTTTTACGCTGTACTAAAGAATATTTCACTTATACGACGGCGGCCAGTATTATGGTGGGAGGAAACCGGGCAGAGCCCGGGGGAACCCACAACTATCCGCAGGTTGCTGGAAGACCTTCCCACATACGGACGGAGAGGGAGCCAGCAAATAATGACAAGAAATCATTACTATTAATTTGAAATACATCACAAAACAGATCACCAGAAAATGCCTCTGGTGTATAGCCCTAACTTATCGTATTTTATGAAAGATGGTGATTTTTTTTCATAGATGTTCTCATTTAGTAGCGTGATATTTGATATTGTGATTAATTGTAATTCAGGGAGCCTCCGTGAGCGAGTGGGTTAGTACAACGGCGCGGAGTAATGACCGAGGAGCCTCTTAGCAATCCGGCCAAGTGATTTCAAGCTGTGATTTCCAGCTGGCTAGCTCATGCTGGCTTCATCTCCGGCCGTACGTGGAAAGATCTACATCAGGGTGAGGATGGTCGTGGGTTCTACTGGGCTGTACCATTTTCCCTCCCACCATAATGCTGGCCGCCGTTATATAAGTGAAATATTCTTCAGTACGGCGTAAAATATGAATCATATAAATAAATAAATAAATATTTCTATTTTCATGCAAGTATACTACTGAAAATAAACCAGCGGTATGCGATCATTGAGTTTTTGAAAGAATGGTTTTATTACCGGTTATAAACAAAATGTATGCGGACGTAGAGTACAACCCAATTTTACCAGCTACATGTATACTAACAGCTAAACCCAAAAAATCTAACAGCACAGACATTGGTCTTATCTTGTACTTGTCAAGAAAACAAGCTCTGGTATACATCACTGGTATGTGGAATAAACAGTAGGTGTCATTGTCTCCTGATTCTATAGAATGCACATTCACTCAGATAACAACGTCACGTTTTCTCTTGTCTGGAAGGGTTATTCATGCCTTTGTTAGGCGTATCCCTGGAGATTTAAGTACGTTATTCAGGGCAAATGTCTGGAGCACATCCGATTCTCTCTCAACCACGACAAGTTCTATACATACCCATCAGTGCACCTGAGCCGGATAAGATGTAACCCTCATTGCATCACATGATATGAGGATGGCAATAATTTTGGTTATTGTCAAACATATTCTTGTAGGAGAAATCCACATTTTATCATCGGTAACAAACCTGCGTGTGGAACCTAGCGTTTTGTTGAAATCCAAGTGGTTACAAGCTTTACACTTTGACATCGACTTTCTATTTGGTACCAAAGAGAAAGAAACGTCAATAATGAATGGAATCCTGAATGAAGATCATGGTTCAGTTTAATAAAGGAGATCATTTCTTGCTAGATGTACGACATCTCATCTATTTAATTGATTAGTGTTTTACATCATACTCAAGAATAGACAGACCTTCGCACGTATGACATCAAGGATACAGGAATAAAGGTACACACATAGCCTATAGAGATCGTCTTTGACCCAGCCTTAAGCAACTGAAAACTGCCATGGTTTAGTAAACTTACTTTATGCTTTTCTGGGGGTGGGGTTGGGGGTGCCACATTGGTCTAGTGGTTATAGTGCTGGCGCAGCACAATGTTCCAGGTGCGTCCCACCAATGCGATCAGGGTGATTTCGTCAGTGATGTTCCGGTGGCAAACTTTGCATCGGAATTCATTATGTATGCGACAGAACCTTTGCGTCCGATAACTTTACAAGGTAACGTATCTTATAGCGGCATAAAAGTATAGACAAACAATTTAATACCTTGTTAAAATACACTGTGTCCATAAATTCCGACAGAGACGAAACATTATCAAGTTTTCATCCCACGTCTCATACATGTATATTAATAGTAAGGTATATCCTGATAATCATTTACAATCGATAATTGCGAAGCGTTAATTCGTGGAAGCGATAAGTAGGACATGTACATCGCATTTAGAGATTTATTTACAAGTTTGTTGTCATGTCCATGAATAATGCTCTTAGAATTATCACCCAATCTTGATCTGTAAATTGTTATAACATGGATTTCCAACAGGCCCTTCAAGATTTCATTTCTACTTGCTTATGATCGCCATCACACGAGCGTGAAAGTCGATTATTATTGTTCTGTAGTCATTTAATGCACCTGCTAGTTTGTATATGATGGTGGATGCTGTATCTCTATAGCACATGTATGTAACTGCTGGCTGTGAAGGAATAAATGGAAACTCGCCATATATCATTCACTTCTGTACTTTGCTGGTTAATTAACTGACTTATCTATTCATTATTTGAAATGATTATTTAATTTTTTGGATTTCGGTTTTATAATATAACAGATATAAGTATGGAAGTAAAACCAGAGGAGTCTTAACAGTGGCAATGATGGTTGGGAAATAGTCATACGATAGGGGTGAAATACGACCCCTTGCCAATTTACCTCAGGATTGCATTCTAACTGTTCATGTAAATGCTTAAATAGTAGCAATTTACACATCCCCTAGTATCATTGAGTTTTTGAAGCATTTCTAAATTGTAAGACGGTAGTTCTGTTTTATGCCAAAGTAGTCATAGTTTGCCAAATGCCAGCTGACAATCGTCAGCACTTGAAGTCATGGCTGAACGCTTTGAGAGATCTGAACAGTTGTAAAAGGTAAATGAAACGTTGATTTCTTACGGTCATATGTTTCTCCTTATCACATGTGCATGTTGTTTTGATAAACTATGATTTCACTACAATATAGTTCCTTGGTTGATAAAAAAAAAAAGAAATAACTCCAGCTGGATCTTGGAAAAGAATAAAAAAGGACTACAACTCCCGTTTCCTAAATTAAGATACGGTGAGATTGTCAGTGGTAAACATGACTCTACAGACAAGGATAGCAGCGGCTTATTGGTGCAAAACACCTGGTAATGATGTGCAAACCAAACCGCGTTGGTGGAGTAGTCAGACGGTTGAGTTCGTCATTTCAAAGCGACGCGATCAAAGGCAGATTCACGTGTGCCGGTGAAAGTGGCCATGCTTTTACACAGGTGAGTTCCCAGGATGATTATGCTACCCACAAAGAAAGGACCCCTTTGAAGCTCACAAACCGTGCCTATGAATGGCCCTTGAAAGACTAAAAGCTCAAACCACGCCCTTTCCTCCTGACTGTCATATTACCCCACATATAAATTAGGTCCCTGAATAAGAAAATGTGGGTGGACAGGCAGAATTTATTAGGTCACTTTTTGTAGCAGAGAACTGTGATACACCTAACGCCGCCCAAACAGGCCGAGTCGTGTAATTATGACTTTCTGTTTTCTCGCAGTAAAATACCTAAAATATCTACTGCAAATATAATAATGGGCATTTTAGTTTTTTCGGCGAATTACTGTAGGTTAAAAATAAAATACATCCTTTTCTTTCTTATTTAGACGACATCGGAATTACTAAGAAACTTTAATAACGTCAAACTTTGTTCAGTATTGAATGAATCTAAAGATTTTCAGAATAAAGAATTCCAGCTGTAGGGCAAGCTATATAGAATAAACACTTGGGGTGAAAGCTAACTACCTGCATTACAGCTTTTACGTAATGTACAGCGTTGCCATGTCCATCGCTGTGTACGTTAGAAATTGTGGAATGTTAAAATTGGTATAACCTTTAAATATGGTAAGTGAATACATAGCCGGTTATTGAAAGTGTGTATCATTGCATTTGCGATGTTGATATTGTGACGAATTGCTTACTTCTTAACATTATGTGTACTGATAAGATCTATTACATAAAGTAAACCAGGAGCCCAGTCTTCTTTTTAGCAAAACATAAGGCTATTGCTTTATGGACAGAATTTACGAGTGTGGTATATCCAGACGCTAACACAATTCAATGGCTTAAATGGATGGATAAATCTGTTTTCGGATATGCCCTCCTTTCGCTGAACTAACAAACATAGCTGAATTATAATTGTGTGATACTTACACCATCCAGTAAACCGTCGGCAACTATCACAGCTTTGAAGAGAAAGACTCTGAACTCACCACTGTGATATCTTTAACTGCTTAGAGCTATGATTTATTTATTTATTTGTCTGAGTGGTGTTTTACGGCACACTCAAGAATATTTCACTTATCAGACTGTGGAAAACTTGCATGATTGGGTGAAATCATCAGAGCTTGCGGGACTCCTCGTTTCTGGATAGAGTGTCTACTGATGGGGGAAGGTAAGGTTCTGACAGACCTTCTCATGTATGACCGCAGAAGTAGCCCGCATGAATAATGCAACGACCGCATTAGTGAGAGGCTTATTTTGGTTGCGCTGCGCTGGCACGTTAACCACCTCGTCTCCAGAGGCCATACAGAGCTAAGATGATTCAGTTCCGTCATAACGCACGGTTAAGCGACATCAATGTGGCATAATGTTTCATATTTTACAGCAGAATGTATCAACAATTTTCCACAAAAGGCTGTACTTGAACTCGCTATGCATTACAGACAATGCTTGACATGGATTTTTAACTTTTAAAAGTAAGCTTCTTTGTTAATCATATAAGCAGGCAGCAAACTGTAGGGAAAAAACCGAAGAACATTGTAAAAACAGGGCAAACATCGCGAGGTATCAATGAATTGTTAAAGAAGCGTAATATCTTTTCCCCCGAGCCGGGAAGCATGATACATGCATGTTAATACTGAAGTATATTCTGCTAACCCTCTATAATCGATAATTACGAAGCGATAATTGGTGGAGGCGACAAGAAAGTCATGTACAGAAGATTCATTTTCTGGGCTTTGCCATCATTCCCATTAACAACGAATATACACACACTTAAGACTCTATCTTGTCCTGGGAATTGTTATTTCCTGGCTTGATAACTACGTGGCAAAGATTTATTTTCTGCTAAGTCTGATATTTCCGTTCACACACCACGTAAATTTGTTAGTACGTCAGTTTGAACGATAGGACGGTTACTATTATTGTATTACCGAAGAGAACCGGTATAAATAAGTCATTTTTTTTCAACGCAAACATTAGTATAAATATCGACAGTTATTCCTAACTTCAGACAAATCAGATGTTAGTTTGGGTCCAGTTCCGTTGTCAAGAATATTTCATAGCCCCATTGGTCAACATCATTTTGGCGCTAAAGCCGCGTTCGCGCCGTACGTGTTGGACCGCTGATTCTGCTTGTCAAATGACCATAGAAGATGCGTGTATTTATGTGATTGTAACATTCGACAAGTTGCATCGCCTTTGGAAAGAGACTTGTCTTATTTTCATTCCAGTCAAAACGGCAATCTGCGCCGTGTGAAAGTAGTGCTTTATGTCAGAGCGACGCTTTGCGATTACATAAACTATTTACATCTTGTGAACGTGGTGTTTTATTTCAGCGACGCTTTATAAGCGACGCTTTACAATTATCTAAACAATTCACGTGGTGAACAATTCACATGGTGTGAACGTGGTGTTTTATGTCAGAGAAACACTTTGCGACAATCTCAACAGTTTACATCGTGTGAACGTGGTGTTTTACATGTATACCAGAGGACGCTTTTCGATTATCTAAACAATTCACATCGTGTGAATACTTATGAACAGAAGAATGTCATTTCGATTTCTTACAGATATACGTAATTTTATATGTATGATAATATTGTTAATCGGTTGAAAAGAAATTTAAATATTTGCAGTTTGATGTTTAAAAGGAACGTGTTTGCCAGTCACCTAGTACTGACCTTGCGTCGTTCCAACATCACTGAAAACTGTTGAGAGCTTCTCTTTGCATCATTCCGTAATATTTTTGTACTTTATACACATTGCTAGTTCTTTTGTAGTTTGTGTTAAACGTAGCGATATTCCTCCCTACCTTTGCTTTCCTGCACTGTGACCGACGTTTTTGGCATGGGAAACAAAGTTGTTTTGCTGTGTCAGTGAGATACTCCTCCCCACCTTTGCTAATCTGCACTGTGAACTACGTTTTGGGCATGGGAAACAAAATTGTTTGCAGTGTTAGCGAGATACTGCTCTCTACCTGTGCTTCTCCGCATTCTCAACTACGTCTTTGGCTTGGGAAACAAAATTGTTTGCAGTGTTAGCAAAACAGTCTCCAGCTTCGTTTTGTCTTATCCACTTTAGTTCCGGGACATAAATTATGGTATTTTATTGAAACGCAAAAAAAAAAGAAATGAGCCACAAGACTGGCATTAAGGTTGGTACGGACATATATATGTGACTTTAAGCTTCAGTTCTTCGTTTCAAGAGAGAGTAAGATTACAAATGAAAACTGATCGCGATATTTACGACTTTTGGTGAAGTCGGGTACAAAGAATTAGGTTTGCTCTCAGATGAAAACCTTCCTTGGCTTCATAGAAGAGAGGAGAAATTGCAGTAAGGGATATAGACAATAAAAACTGTCAAGCAGACAGAAGTAATCAATGCCTGTAAAACTGCCTGATGTTTCTCGTTTTGCGTTCTGATTTTCTTTGCAAGGTAACATTATTACGTTATTTGTTTTAATGTGCTTTCTTTCACCCGATATAAAGAAATCGACAAGAGTCATTGAGCCATGTGGACAGAAAAGTTATTTTTTAAAGGCTAACAGGTGCGGTGCTAGATAGACACCCTCCCCACGCATCGCACACTAATTTAAGTCCATCCCTCAAAAAACTCCTTAATATACACGAAAGTATTGGACATCGAAACTCTGTATGTATATAGAAGATCTCCAACGCGTGGCCCTGACATGAGTTTGATAAATTTGATACCACAGGGTCACCAGTTTGGAGATTCTGTTTATCCCATCAATGGAAAGTCGAAAAAAGTGCAAAAGTGCCACAGATCAGCAATATTTTGTATTGTACATCTGCCAGCACAAGCGCATGCAGCAATGCGGAGGAATTTATTATTTATTTTTTTTGATTGGTGTTTTACGCCGTACTCAAGAATATTTCACTTATACAACGGCGGCCAGCATTATGGTGGGCGGAAACCGGGCACAGCCGGGGGAAACCCGCGGACCATCCGCAGGTTGCTGGCAGACCTTCCCACATACGGCTGGAGAGGAAGCCAGCATGAGCTGAACTTGAACTCACAGCGACCGCATTGGTGAGAGACTCCTGGGTCATTACGCTGCGCTAGCGCGTTACCCAACTGAGCCACGGAGGCCCCCGGAGGAATTTAAGTATGTGACGTCAGTCATTATTGCTCAGACCCAAGCACAACATTTTATATGCAAGATCAAATATATATCACAGAAAAGAGTTCAACGCAGAGCGCCTTTACTCGCACAATCTTAGATAAAATTTTTAAATTATCATCCATATACAATAAAATAAAACAACAAATAAGCGTGTAGTTTATATTTTATGCGCCCACACAAGGCATGTATGACTAATCTACATTTCTTTGAACACTTGTGCGGACTGGATGACCCTGACACAACGGTATTTAGCGGATGGATATTCGTCCTTATTATTGTGGGTATGGATGTCGAGGAACCTGTGATCGGCCCACCAGCGATTGGTGCACTTGACCTGATTTCCATCTTCGCCGCTCTGTGTTAGAAGCAAGAAGTTGAACTAGTACGGGCAAAATTTTGACCGGTGTTACTTGTGGTTAATGTGGCGGCTGAAAGAAAACGGGCGACGGTGGGAGGAACTGAAAACAGAGCTGAGAATGTTGGATATTTCGAGGTGCTGTCTTTCCGAAATTATGCAAAGTAGACACATTAGCATAGTAGACAATTTCCCGTACGTTGTATGTTTACGATTACTGTACCTACAGTGCCTGTATGTGGTGCCGTTAGTGTTGTTGCCGGCGCGGTGAAACCTCAGCTATACAATCAGATATACTCCTATTTGTACACATTTCGCCAATATTTAGTATATTCCCTTCTTCGCCA
This sequence comes from Liolophura sinensis, assembly GCF_032854445.1. Lineage (NCBI taxonomy): Eukaryota > Metazoa > Mollusca > Polyplacophora > Chitonida > Chitonidae > Liolophura > Liolophura sinensis. The sequence continues at coordinate 8,028,857 of NC_088306.1, forward strand.
TTGTCTATGGAAACAAAATCTCCGATTTTCATTCGTTCCACCATGATTTTGTCGCAGAAATGCAGACAACAAAATCACATAGTAAAAAAGTAGACCCGTCCGTGTGTAGCGTTTGATTGGCTGATTTTTATGAATGAACTTATGTGAGCCAAACAAGTACATGTAGCATTGTTGCCGCGCGATATTTATCCACCCTCTTTATCCCATGTACTGGGTCACATTTATGGGATTTAACAGTACATCTGTAGACCTGTGCATTCCAATCAGATACACATTGGTCGACATGGTAATCTTTCGTTGAGTACATGACAGCTATTTATTATGATACATAATTTACTGTAGGAATAACGTTTTGTTATTAAGAAGCTATTTTCATCGTGCTACAGTAGAAGCTCGTAATCTGGGGATTCTGTTATCTGTCATCGATAACATATATCCTAGCATGGTACACGATTTGAATATTGATTTCACTCAGTCGCCTAGACCATATTTTGCGCCTTTCCAACATTATTGAAAACTGTTGACTGCTTCTCTTTGCATGATTCCGTGCTGTTTGCGCACATTATATACTTTCTTAGTTCTTTAGTAGGTTTGTGTTAAACGTCGTTTTGGCCGTGTGATCATTGACTTGGAACGTCCATGTTGGTTGGTAACTGGTATAAGAATGTCTATTTCGACGCATAGATTCGTACATAATCAAGCTGCTCGGATTCCTACTCATCAACGCTCTCATTCTGTGGATGTAAGCTTACATTGCTCATTTTGTAGTAATGGATGGACGTTTATAATTTGTGGCAATGGAAGTTTTTATCAGCAAATCGCCATAAGTCTTCACATACGAAAAAAAGTTAAATTCTACTGAAGCCAATTTAGGTCGATTTGCTTGTTTGCTTTCACGTCGTGTTCAAGGTTTTTATTTATAACAACTGCTAAATATCTATATTTCTACCTAAGACAACCGCCATATTGAAAGCATTGTCAAGCGTATCGCCAGTGACAGTACATCGTGCCTACCGTGCCGACAGGCCAACAAGCCGACGAGCCAACGAGCCGACGAACTTATCTCTATTATGACAAATGTGTCTTCTAAATAGTGTCATTCATATATAAACAAATAAAAATACACTTGAACAAGATGGCTTCTCTCTTGTGTGTTACCGGTTTTATTTCCTATTTGTATAATTTCCTACATAGCTTTGTCTTTGGGAGTTAGTGTTAAACGTTGTTTTGGAAAATGTATCTTGCGATTATCGACTTGGAACGCCATTCACTGACTACTAATGGTATACGAATGTCGAATATGACGCTTATATTTACAAGTCGAAACTTTAAAACTGAATTGTATCACACCGATCTGATTTCTTTTAAATATATAGTCTTATTTATACAACCCAAAATCCATCCGAGAAAACTGACAGTGCCAAAAGTCAAAAAACTAAAACACACGTAGCTCATTTAACCTTAAGAAAATAATTTAGACCAGACCGCCTAAAACCTTTCTAAATTTTTCCTTGTGTGTCATTTTTACAGCATATATATCGATTTCAGTCAGATCTGTTAAAGAAAACGACGACGCTTTTATATAGGTATGTGTGTTGTCCTAACTGAATAAGATCACAGCAGCAGAAAACGTTCTAATCAAACTCTATTAATCGGAAGTAAATCGCTCATCAGAATTTTTTCCTGGCACTGAACCAATGACCCCGTTGTTATCAAACTATTTCACGCCTACCAGCAACACCATTTTGCCACAATTTCCCTTCAGGCCTAAGAGGGCTTGATAGTTTCTGCTCCAGCTGGCACTGTAGAAGTGGTTGATTTCCGAGCGGTCACGCCATTGGGCCATTATGTGCTACAAGTCAAGACGTTCTGAAGACGTCAGCAATGAGGTCAGCACCATTCAATATGGAAATCTACAGACAGACAGAGCAGCTGTCGTTTTAGCTACACTTTCGAGTGTGACGGACAAACAGTTGACAAATGCAACGTTAAACCCCAGGCAAACACACATATATGCATACATACGTTTGGTTCGCCCCGTCTTCTTTCTTATGAACAAGGCGGCTCCTGGGTCGTAGTGTCCCCCTCTGTCAGTATTATGTGGGATATACAAAACGACGTTTCAGTACACACACTGCTGGCCTCTAAATACAGAATCAGTCGGGAACTTTAAAATTAAAGTCAATTCATGGTTGATCACCTTTTCATTCAGTTCATTTTTTACCTAACGCAGTTGTTCTCTTGGGAAGATCCTTCAGCCAGCCTGGTGTGTCCAGAGACTAACACAGTTCGCGGACTTTAGTGTGTCTGACGAGTTGACAGCACTTGAATAAGTCGGTCTTTAGGTATGCGCTTTCCTTCTTAGACTAACATCAATAAGGGGTTCGAAAGACCCTTTTCATGATTTACTGACAGTTGCGGTTGAACAGCTGACAGTTTGTACACACTTCATCACATAGCAGACTCCTCAATGGCGGATACAAACATTCATCGTCCATCTTCCACTTGTTCTTCTGTAGTCAGATTATTAGCTGATGGGTTTGATAGTTTGATTAAGGGAATATAACATAATGAAAAACTCCACGATTAAGTCATTAGTTTTTACACCATTTTCCTATTATCTGACTGGAGAACAGTGTGTCTGTCCACGTATGTGTTGAAAACCCGGAATGGAAATGTACGTTAGGTCTTACTTGGAATATTTCCTGTTTTTTGTGTAGGTATGCTCTCGAGCAATGTATGAAAATATATATATATATATATAAACGTCAAGAGAGTACTGGACTGTGTGGAAAGAAAAAACATTCGTCTAATCACAACCATTGCTCATGGGATCGCACACCAGTTTAAAATCTTTTTTCAAAACGCTTATGGAAGGGTTTTATTTATATAGGCACTGGCCATCGAAACCTTAATATACAATGGTAGACATCGGGTTGACCAGTAGACACATCCCAGTCATATGTACACTGGTGCACTTAGGAAACTGTGCTATGTAATACATAATTGTGCTATACAATGTTAGACATCGGGTTGACCAGTAGACACATCCCAGTCATATGTACACTGGTGCACTTAGGAAACTGTGCTATATAATACATAATTGTGCTATACAATAGTATTATCTCTTTCTTGTGATATATATTTTATTGCAGGCATGTCGTCTCATTATTAAGAAGCTATTTCCGTGTTGTTGCTGTAGACGCGTTTATTGCGGGAGACTTGTACATTATGAACCTGCTGGGATTTCCACTGATGAACGCCACAGATATCCAATATAAAGACAAGTAATGGGTCATTTCCCGTTACTAGAACAAGTAACGGGATAACGATCTCACAATTTCTCGTATAAAAACGCGGTAACTTTTTCTCTTTTTACTAAAAAGTAAACCAGCTGAATTCGTTCTAGAGCTGTCTTTGACAGTGGAAGAGATTTTTTTATCCATCTGGTATAATGTCTTGCCAAATTAACAAATTCACCATTTAACTCACGTAACAGGCTTGTTTATTACTTTAATTTTGTGATGTGTTCAGCCTTGTTTTACCAGTCGTTGCATTTGTTCTGACGTATTTCTAGCACTGTCTGACTGGAACGACGCCATGCAATAGTCTTGCAGTAAACACGATCTCGTACTCAATAACATTACATTGACGACGGGCAGACCAAAGCTTGAGTTGTTATTTAATAACTTATTAACACTTCATGTTTATTGCATAACTTAATCGACAGTGTTCTTGGAAATATGTTATCATAAATGTAAACTAAAACCTATTATGGCCAATTAATGTTTTACAAATGAATATCGCCATTGTTAGTAAGACAACCAAAACCCCCTTTTGAACAAGATGACATCACATGCTCAGAAACTGAAATACATAGATACATGTACCCTGTGAAGTTTTTAATGTATACCACTCCATCAATCATCCATCCAACTCCACGAGCCTTCAAGTCTAGTCATTAGCGGGACACCCACGGTGTGAACGTACCGACCACTTGACTGACAACCTTAGTACTTTGACTCTATGTCCTGTGATATACCGACCAGAAACATACTATGTATTGTCAGACAAATTCTCTGCTCGCAGAACCAATGACCAAGATAGTAACAAAGCATTTCGTATTATCCAGCAACATCCGTGTACGAGTATACATGTGTTGTCCTTAATATGGCTTGCTGGATTCTGCATCAGTTGGCACGTGGATGTGTTAGACATCGCTCATTTGGTGCATTTTAAGGCGTTAGTCATGAAGTCGGGACCAGTCAATATGGAAATGTACAGACAGATAGAACGCCCGTCATTCAAGCGACACCTTCATTTATTTTGGAATGCTCGAAAGGCTTTTGTTTATATTTCTGCATATTTCTCCCACTGAATGGTGCAAGTCATAACCAACAGTTAACAGATGGGCCACTCTGTGTGGGAATAAAGCGGCTACCGTTGATAAAACACGACTACTCTTCCAATACCGGCGTATTTTGATGCCTATCCACTCGAAGTAAGAGGGCGTTATCAATATACCAAAATTTCATTCACCGATTGTTCTTTAGAAACAAATGTGTCCATTGTTTACAGCCCTCATGGTTGTCGTGACACACTGTCAACCGGGAAGATGTCCTGTTCCTATCTTACATCCATATCGAAAAGAAAAACAATATGCTGTGGCAAAACTTATGTTGCACGGTACGAAATCAATGACCCAGGTACTAACAACCAGTTTCTCTTATTCCCCACATCTTGTTGCGACAGTTTGTTGGTTTCTGCTACCATTGCAGCGTATATGCGTCTCACGTCACAAGGTCACTCATTTGTTCAGAGCGAAGACTATAAACTGTAAAGTCGACGTCATTCAATATGGGAATCTACAGAAGAAAAGAGCGGCTGTCGTTTTGGAATCCCGGTTGATAAACAGTCTCATTTGTATGTGACTGCTTAAGTGAGTCGCTCGGTGTAAGAAAACGACGCATGTCTTTGCAGAAGAAATCCATTTTCCAAACACCCAGATTGTTTGAGAGGCAAATCTAATATATAGGCATTGGCAAAGTCAATATATCAATATTTTAGTTTTTCAACCTGTCTTGCTCTCACCTCAGTTCTTCCACACATTATACTTTTTGTATTTTTAGGGGAGGGATATGTATTAAAAACAGTGAGCATCGACAAAGAGCATAGATTTGAAACTGACTTTTTTCAAACCTGATTAAGAATACATACATTTATTGATTTGATTGGTGTTTTACCCACATGGAACCCACGACCCTCCGCTGGTCACTGGCAGACTTATCACGTACGACCAGAGGGGAAATCAGGATGACGTGAACTCATGGCGATCGCATTGCCCCAAGTCCATTGGTCAGGATTTCCTTGCTTTCCCAATTAACAAAGCCGGAGCCATGTTTTTTTTGTTTTTACAGCTCAGGTTCAAGAAAGCAATTGCATGTACGGTGTCATCTACCAGTAACAAGGAAATTATTTAAAACTAATGTTAAACTTTGTTAAATGAGCACAGATAATTTTAATCTACAACTATCTTATTTCATGAGAACTCAAGCTACAAGTTATTACACTACTCCTTCTAATTTTTGGGACATCTGGTCTGCTCTTTTTAGCTAGTATACATGTAGCAGGAACTTTCTGGTTTTTCACTATGGTTAGTCCACCTAAAAAAGAACATATCTGTACTTCTCCAAAAAACTGTGAGGGAAAAACTGTCCTATCTGTACTAAAAATTAGAACAATTAGGGTGGTTACCTCTTCAACGTACTTTAAGACTATCAAGTTTTTCTCCAGTGGTTGATCTTCTTAACAGCCGATGGAAATGCATGGTTTCACCCCATAGAACACAATTCTGTACCCCCCCCCCCCTCCAAAAAAAAAAAATAATAAGAAGAGCAAACAGGAAGTTTTGTTTCCAGCATGGATAATTTCCGCTGATATTCTTACAGTCTCGCGCTGCAGCTAGCAGCTCAATAACGCGTTGTATATTTGATAGGTTCAATTTCTAGTCCCTAAAAACACGTCACCGAAATGCTATTGATTTTTACTTGTAGCCGTTTACTTCAAAGTGATATATACCAAACCAGTTACCGGCACATGTATTTTTTTCGTTTTCTTTTTGAAATGAGACTTCGATGTTTCATTACATGACATGTGGGGAACAAATACCTTAGTTTTTAAAAGGTCACTTCGTTTGAGCAGGTTCACAGCAATTTCTACTCATTTACATTAGAGTAAGATAAAGGGCTGTCCTTTTCTAGAGTTTAACCAATCATCGAATATCGGAATTTTAACAACGCGGCATATATACAATTTATTGAAATTATATGTAGCAATGTTAATGCACTGGGTGTTTTAACATTGTTTAACATTGTAAAGATGGCAAGGGAGTGATCGCACTCTAAGAAAGTGATAAAGTTTTAATACTTGCCAAAGTGTTCACAGTTCAACTTTATTAAAAGTTGTTTACCTGACATCTTAAACAAATGTTTGAAACGCCTTTATTGTAGCTGGAATATGAACACCTTTGAAGAGTGTAGAAACATTGACACTGAATAAAAAAAACTTGTCACATATTTGTGACTCGTTTAAAGTGCAGTCACTCCTCGTGACTTTTTACGGTGTCAAAGGTAACTTGTTAGCTTTGAGAGAATGTGTGTGATATAAAATTGTGAGACAAGCATATTACTGAAAGACAAATGATCTCCAAAGATTGAAATGCTATGTAAATGGCCCCAAGAAGGTCATTCACGGCTTCTTTTGAGGACGATCGGTAGGAAGAGCGAGTGGAGGGGGACACCCTGTTCAAAACTAGAACTGAACCTGCTTGTAGTGATCAGGAGTCAGGAACATTACCCCTGGTCATAAACATTACCCTCAAGAATTCTTGGCAATACACTTTTCCTTGAACCGTAAAACATTGCAGACATTATCTGGCACCTACATTCTAAAAATAACTTTTTTAATCAAAAATATACCTTAGGTATTAGTTTTCTCTTCCACTGGTTACAAACAGACGAGAAAAATGACCTCAGGCTGTCTGCCTTACAGCCTCCGGCACAGCAAGTTAGATGCTGCACGAAGACTCAGTTTAGGTGACCATTTAACCGGAATTCCTGGATTTCAAACCTATTACCTGATGGCACTCCCTTGGAAGAAGACCTTTCTCCGCGTGTGGTCAACAACAAAAACTCAGATGTTAGTCCGTCTATTTTAATTCAATTCTTACTGAACTTTAACGTTCTAAGCGCGCAGACTGGAAAACAGGATTTGTCGAGGCGGACAGTTCTCAACCCAACTCTGTCTTTACGGTATTCCATATGTTCTCAGGGGTTGTCTCTCGCGCGGAAGTGTGGATAAGCTGTAGTCTGTCTAATGCTCAGAATATTTGCTGCCTAAATTCACGTGGGCTAGAAGTATACCTGGCTGCATGGAGCTTATTGTGATGCTGTGATCGAATGTTGGGTCGTATCTGATCCAGGCGCAATTTTATCGTTCAGCCCAAATGTTAACAGCAATATAAGAATTCACTGCCCACACATTCTCAATTTTCTCATCTACACCTGCGCACTAACCATAACCAAACCCTTACAAATAGATATAATAATAACTCTATAGAATATGAATATATACTTTGTACTTACTTCCTACTGTATTTCGCAATTTAGTGAAGAGGTGTTTAAGAAATCCCTAAGTCCAGGTCCAGAAAACCACCACCACCATGTACCACTCCGTGCACGTGAGCAAGGGCCAAGCAGTGAATTAAATTTCATCCAAATCGGTTCATAACTGTGAAATATTACAGTATCACAGAAATACAAAGATACAAATAAATACCAGAGGAAGCATGAGCACCTTAGTGTAGGCAATTGTCTTGACACATACTCAAATAATTATAAATTGACCGGATATGACTAATCTTTGTGTAAGCCTTACATCTAACCTTCTCTATCCTAGATAAGGAAATTAATCAATAATGTGTATATATGCACGTCTTTTGAAGACACGTACGCTTTTTTGTACGCTAATGCTTCAAGGTTATTGACTGACCATACAACCACAGTTGTCACACTTACACCACATGTGACAAACAGTTGATCCTTTGTAATCGACGTCTTATTTTATGGTAGTTGTAAAGTTGTAATCAGCCCCTACATTCAGTTAAACAAGTTTGCAAAGTGAGGCTCTTCAAGAAACCCTTTTTACAATCTACAGCTGGACTTCCAGTGGATCATATGGCTCTAATATACAGCAGTCATTGGTGTTCCTTTTCATTCCGGACAGTGTCATAAAAAATGACCAGCAAAAAATCTTTGATGCAATTGTTATGTGCACGACTGCCGTCAGTTTCTAAATTTAGCTTGCCACTGTTTACATACGCTGAGTTCAGCGCCTGCTGTCTGCCTCTGCCTAAGAGTGTTCCAGAATGCGCTCAGTTCGGTGCCTGTTTGTTTACATCAAGTGTTCAGGAATTTTCTTATTCTAGACAATTCCACCAGGCTATATAAGATCTATGAAAGCAGGTCAAAGAGAGAACGGAGAGACGGAGAGAACGGAGAATTATTGAGAGTTTTGGATGCTTTCGCTGTGTATTATTTTAGTAGGCCTTTTGTGCTGAATTTTGGTGTCTTTATAGCTTCTGGCTTTGTTATATCTCCACCGAACACTTGTTCAGTCTGAACTTGCATGTTTAATTTGTGCTCTTGTATACACAGTGCTTATTAGTACACGGACCTTGTCTGTGGAATTTTGTGTATATTTCGTCATACACTCAGTTATACTGTGGATTTTCCATCTTGTCAATTTGCCTGTGAGCATTTATGCCTGTGTGGTATATATTGTGGAATATATACGCCCGTTTGGATTTGACACCGTAAGTACTTCAGCATTTGTATAGATACTGCTATCCTTTCTTGTTAAACTTAAGTACTTTAGTATAAGTCTTATTATCTGTTCTTGTTAAGCTAATAAATTGTTGTAGAATAAAATCTGCTGGTTGTGGTTACTTTTTTGTGCGGCTAAACTGTCGTGTATTTCGAACAAGCCATCTCTTTATAATACGGGCAGTTTGGGTCGTAACATAATGAAGTAATGAGTGGACAATGATGCATAAATTAATGCATGAATGAATGGTTGAATAAAAAATTCGACAAGATCCTGAATCTGTGCGTCATTGTACCAGCTGTTCACCAGTAAGAGCATTCCATGTCAGTAATGGCAAGGTCAATTCCCAAAAACGACGTATAGTGAAAACGACCAAAGAACTAAGAACATATAAAAAAAAGAAACGAAAATAGGATGGGACAATACAAAGAGAAGCCGTAAACAGTTTTCACGGATGTAAGGAAAGACGCAAAGTATATCTTAGGCGACTTAGTGAAATCAGCATTCAAATGGTTTAGCATGCTAAAATATCAGTAATATCAAAATATCGATAATAAAATATGTCTCTCAGTTGCGCTTTGATAGCAACTGTTCATATATCCAACATGGTGATCTAATTCAACACGACGAATATATAGCCCTAACCCCCGGGTTAAGCGGATTAGGACGCAATCATGAAACAGCGCCAGAGATTCTGGACTCTCTGTCCATATTTACTTACAAGAGAATTAGACTCATTATAAACCTTAAGAAACTTGGAGTTAAGGCGTTTGATGGAATAACCTTGACACAGTAGTTTTTGCAATAATAACTAGTGACGCTAACTAAAATCGTCACACAACACGCATGATCTAGCAAATGCTACAAGGCGAGATTTGTACACGCCATGTGCAGGACCGGTAAGGCAAGAAATGCATTAATGAAAGAAAGACAAGCTCATTTCCTGTTCGATGAATCTCTTTACCCTTCGAATGTTCAAAAACCCGACACTGATCTTTGATTTATTTATTTATTTGATTATTGTTTTACACCGTTCTCAAGAATATTTCACATCCACGATGGCTGGCAGCATTATAGTGGAAGAAAATCGGGCAGAGCTCGGAGGAAACTCACGGCCGTCTGCAGGTTCACTGAACTTTGAATAAGATCTGGAATGCCATACTGTAACATCTTTTTATGTACTCATTGTTCAGTCGACGCTCGCGTAGAAGATAATTCAGATATTGACACAACAAAATAAGCTGCGCAAGACAAGCTCATGTCATTATGACTGACTCGTACATTTTCCATTCCCCTGTCAATTAAGGGAACGACATTGCTACTCCCGCTGAGGTGAAGGACACTTAGGTAATGTGTGTTCAAATAAGAATGTGGCCAGGCGAGATTTAGCGATTGTTTAATAGTATTAGTTAAAAAAAAAACATGGTTACAGTTACCACTGGGTTATCCCGACCCTCCTTAATTAAGATGTGTGTTCCGTTATGGGAGGCGTTGTTAGGGATAAACGGTACGCTCTAGACAATCAGAGCAGGGGCTTTAATCAATAATTATTCATGGAGATGGCCCGGGCTGATATACAAAAATAGCTTACGGGTAATGGTGTGTGGGTAAACATAACGGTTCTCTATGGCAAACTGATTAGCAGTAGTGGAATATTCAGACCGTTATGTTAGTCACTTCAAAGCGGTGAGATCAATGGTAGACTGTAGGTGACCGTGTTTATACACAGGTGAGCTCCCAGGATGATTGTGACGCCCGCGAAGAAAGGGCCTCTCTGCAAAGCAAAGAAAGCATGCTTTTAAATAGCCTTGCGAAGGTTTATATCGGAAAGCCGCCCATATATCCTAAATCTCATGTATCTGTACAAGTTAAGTAGGCTAGCTGTATTTCAAAGTACACATGAGGTTGTTGTATAGGAAAGTGAAGAAAGGAGTTTTGAACTGGTTTTCCTAATTTGTTGGCAAAGAAATGGGATACACTTAGTTTGGGATACACTTCAAATGGGTCTTAGTGTGTAATTAGGGGGTATTTTTTTTTAGTAAAATGCCGTACATATCACTAATAAGTGAAATATGTCTACTGTTTGAAGAAGATAAAATGCAAATGATAATTCTTTCTAAACTTTAATGTAAAACAAAGAAATCGGTATGTAGTTTGCCAACCAGACAATAGCTGACAACAAATTATTCTTTCCCATGCCAGGAGTTTCACCGGTTATGTGTGACCATTTCCCAACTATCATACTGTCATCGGTGCTCTGGTTTTTCTCTGTGCTGCACGCCTTAATTATATTCTGCAGATTTCAGAATGAGAGATTCCAATTTGTGGGTAAGATGTTTAAACTATCTTATATTCCGGGTTTGAACCTAGCCAAGGACTTTGCCCCGTGAGCTAAAAACCGCGGCAGGTTATAACTGATTCCGCTGTAGCGGAGGACGAGTATTGGACAAAAGAAGTTACACGTTTGAACCCAACTGTTGTTGAGTTTAACTACAGGATAAGATTTACAGAATGCCCCCAACGGGCCCCCGCTTCATGATGCGTTTCTACAAGTACATACCGTCCCAGTTTTATACTTATTAATTATATGTGTTTTATTTAGCGTCATACTTAAGAAACGAATAAAATCCATAATAGTTAGGAGAGGAAGCCAGAATGCCCGGTGTAAATGACCGAGCGAAAAGGTAACTTAAATTGGTTTGCTTTCCCACGTCGTCTGAGACGAAATTCTTGAGTACATTGTAAAGCCAATGGAAAATGAACCTATATGCGAGTTACATTTGCCACATAATAAAGATTATCTTTGCTATCCAAAGAATGCTGAGTAGGCCTCCGTGTATAGTATTAAAACATACCTTATGAACTCTTGTATCTGGAAAAAAAGTTTTGAGCAAAATTTGAAAACTCAGAGAGGTTTAATCTTACCTGGGCATTTACTGTACCTCTCCAACAGAGGTATAACGGGGTTCACATAGAAGGAGTGAACTTTTCAAGTTTTCTTAAAAAGAAAGTCAATTACGATAAGTCTTATAAAACCACTAACAGAAACATCAAACCACTTGAAGCTCTTTTCCATCCAGACCAAGAAGTTTTGGTCCATGTAAAGACTAAAAAAGGTGAGACCAAACACTTGTGTGCCGATAGAAGGAAACGGACAGATCATCTATCATTCAATCACCTGCTTATGCCAGGTCAACAGCTCTGGTTCCAAGTGTTTTGGAAAACGCGACTTGCAATCAGTCTTATTTGTGAATAGCTTTTTCAGTCAGCTGTTCATCCCACCGTCGCTTCATGTGAAAACACAATGGCCATTGGCTGTTTTCCCAAAAAAGCGAGCTGGAGCTGCTGACGTTAAGACTAAGGGGTGCAATGATTAAGGGGTAAAAAATACTGCCTTAAGTATACCTTAGCCCAGTTTTCGTTCAGCCCATACCTATTGTTTTTACAGGACTCATAGGGGAGATCCTCATCCAGTCTGACACATGCAGACCCTAACACAGTTGTCAGGCTTAAGTGTGTCTGGCGAGTTGGCGGCATCTCAATAAATTTGTTTCCTTACATGCCCTTTCCTGGCGAGACTAACACTAAACGCAGCCTTGTTATGATTACCTCAGACTTACAGCGTCAAGTCATCTGTTGTCTACCATTACACACTTCATCAAACTGTAGACACATCTTTAGCCAATCAGAGCAGGGCATGCTCTGGGCAGTTCGGCTTGTGTTGATGCAAAATCAGGTGATTGGCTGACCCAGTCACAGTAACTGATCTGAAATCGGACGAAGGTCAAAAGTTTGTCACTTCAACTCTTGTCAATCGACAACATGTAACGGACAGTTTTTTTTTTTATCTTTTCGACCTTCAGGATTAAGAGTGCAAATGTAGCATTCTGATATCCCTATATATAGGAAGGTACTATTTCTCAGTTTCTTCAGAACTCGCTGTTAACTGTTTGTAATAAAAGCCCTAACTGAGGTAAACCGACAAGAAGCTGCATTTCACCGGTTACATGTGACCATTTCCCAGCTATCACACTCTGGTCATACTTATGCTGTAAGTCAATAATTATATTTCAACACAGCATTTCAGCTGTTGACTTTAAGTAGCATTGGTTACTTGTTCATGACATGGTGTGTACCGATAAGATCTATTAACTAAAAAAGACTACGAGCCCAGTTTTCCATTAGTCAAACGTACATAACACTATTGTTTCAACGAGAAATCCTTCAGCCAGCCTGATATATCCAGATGGTAACACAATTCCCAGGCTGATGTATGTCTGAGGAGACCAAACCATCTCAAAAAATTTTTGTTTTCAGACATCCACTCCTCTTGTCAGAGCACGGCTAACATAGACTTGTCACGACTACCTCATACTTACACCATGGCCAACTATTTCATACTTCATTAAACTATAGACAACTATTTAGACAGGTAAAAGCAGGGCTTGGCTTCGGCAGTTTGGCTTTTACTCATTTGCAATCAGACTACGCTGCTACGTCCCTTGTCGATCGATTACAATGCGATTTTTTATCTTTTCAATCTTGGTAAGTTTTCATAAAAAATAGTAACACATGTATCGTAAAGAAATTTATGTACAGAATCTCTTCAAATTTTAAACAGAATACATATAAATTAATCGTGTGTACAATGAGCAAACTTTAGGAAAAGGAATCTAGAGCAGTGTGAAAAAGAGGGCGTGCGCGACATACATATATATCAATATTAAGGCATATTCTGTGTTCAAAGATTACGAAGAGTTAATTGGTGGAAGTGATGAGTGAGTCACGTACCGCTGATTTACAGCTTCATCTATAGGGGTTTTCTGTCATGTCTATCGACCATGGAATCTGACACGATTGTTTTGCAGTTTTATTATGACGATCTTAATTTTCTCTTGGCCATAGAGACATGTTAATCTAGGGACACGAAGTCACGGTTTTATTGAGCATAACAGAATGTCAAAACCGGTGTAGAACGTTGTTATTAAGATTGGTGCAGATATACGACTTTCACAATTCAGACGAGAGCAATATTATAAGTCGAAAATAATCCCAGAACTTAAAACTTTGAATTAGGTCGTATATTAGATGCTTTTGTCCCCATGTGCATTCCTGGCAGGCTTAATATAAAGGAAAGAACAGATTCCTACATTGGACTGAAAGCTTAATTCAAAGAAAACCTTTGATTAAGTAGACAGGGAAATTCTTCAAAGCCTAACGGTTCGTGAAAAACTGAAAACTGTTTCTCACGGGATTACGCGATTGTTTAAAGTAATAACCCAAAGCGATCATACCTGGATTTTGTTTACAAATTGGAAAGTGATTGTTCACTATCTAATCGTATAAATATATGTTACTGTGGCAAGTGGAGTCAATCACATTACTTACACTGGCGCCCAATGGATTCGTTCTGGTATAGGGCAGCTATTCCTTGTAATAAGTAATTATGGAGGAATGTCGTCTTATCATTAAGAGATTATTTTCATATTGGTGTTGCAAAAACGCGTGATAAGGCAGACTTGTACATCATTAATCCACATGTACTAGGCTATTACTGTTCGGATACAAGCTTAATTCATTTCAGAGCTATAGACTCACGTCCGCAGTCTTTGTCAATTAGTGAGTATTTTCATCCGGCTGGTATAATGCAATGACACATAAATTAAGTGAACACTTCACTTTAGTTGTTTCCTTGCGTGATGTGTTCAATCTTGTTTTAACAGCTGTTGCATTTGTTCTGATATAGCTCTATCACAGTCTGACTCGGACGCAATGCCCAAAGGACTAAACACAACGTCGTACTCAATGACATTAAGCTGAGAACTGTGACTGAACTCATCTTTTAATTATATTTAATGTTTATCTTGTTACAGTATAGAAAACAGCAACAGAAAACAGACTCAGTGACTCAATATTACAATGTAAACAATGCTTTATATATAAAATGAGACGTACAGTTTTACAGACAGTTCAACAACAACAACAACATACACATCAGTATTACCGGTCTTTACAAGTTTCCAGTTCACCTTTGCATCCCAAGGAACGTATTCCAGGAAATCCAACGTAAAGACCATGGGATAAACACACAATTCACACAAGTCACAAATTGTCCTAGACAGGTACTTCGCTAGGATAGCGAACACGAACACAGTACACAGGTTACACAGAACTGGAACAGTCAAGCCTTTGAATGACGTCACACCCGCAGAGCACAACACAGGGTAAATACAGGCATGGAGGTATAATCCACTTTAGATCAGTCACAGCTCCCGCAGAAGCTCACAAA
The DNA here is from genome assembly GCF_032854445.1 of Liolophura sinensis. Lineage (NCBI taxonomy): Eukaryota > Metazoa > Mollusca > Polyplacophora > Chitonida > Chitonidae > Liolophura > Liolophura sinensis. The sequence continues at coordinate 8,044,029 of NC_088306.1, forward strand.
CGAGCCGTTCAGAGACGTAGAGTAATGTCACCCTGTGGCAGAACGAACGTCCTTTGCCAAAACTGAAAACTTCAGTTTAGAGTCCTTGACGACCTAGTCGGTCAGGTGAGGTCAGCGTGTTAAACAAATTACACAGTCCACACTGTATAATCATAATAAAGATCCGAACACCAATAAACGTGACTTCCGCAGAAATTCACATAAACCAGACTTCAGTACTACTGTGGTACACAAACGGTGCCGGCATAAAAAATCTGTCCTCCCAAATGAAACTGGCATCACCAGCTCATATAAATATAATGGACTCGATACGAGAGCGTCGCACACTCTCCTGGCTCCCAGTGGATGCAGCAAAAATACCTCCACTCTGTTTTTGTTTTGTTTATTTACTGGTTTTAGGGCCACTTTCCTGGCGGATATCGTGGCCCATCAAATCAGTGTTTTCTTTATTTTTTTTTAACACATGAATATTTTGATTACATAACAGCAGTGCGTTTGTATACTATTTACATATGTACATGAGTCAATTAGTGGGATCAACCTCTTTGTGGTAGCATGTTACAGCTTATTCTATAGGTTCAAATGCTGACATGGTCATTTAACAGAAAGGGGATAAATAGTAAGCTATTTACAGGGATTAACGTCATCTTTACATTAGAAATACATAGATCTGCATTAAAAGATTACAATGAGTTGCCTATACAGAAATTTACACAGAGAGAAAACAACAGTAGTGCCTTTATTTATTGGTTAACAGTTTTGTTCTCTTGCTTCCTCCTCTGTGGCGTGGAGTTAAGGAGCTCCCGCCACTTATACCGGACGCCGTCCAGGAAAAACCAGCGTACTGGAAACCTGTGCCTGTAACAGGTGCGACAAGTATAAATGAGGAGCAAGGATGTCAGGCCTCATCCACTTAGTTGAAGCAAGAGATAGTCCTATTGTCATGATGTCTTTCATGTTTCTGGTCTTCGTTTCCTGGTTGTTAAGTTTCTTTGGTCCCATGGGTCTTCTTATTGTTTTCCCTGTGCACTCTCCACTCTGCACAGAAAACACGGCTTATATACGCTCCAGGTGGATTCAACTATTTTTAAACACAGAGTTTAACAGCCAATGAACAGCCAGTTAAATAAACAGAGCCTTGAACAAGGTGCTTTCAGCCAGGTCCGCGCTGTACATATATAACAGGGCCTGTTATGCTTATAACATATAACACCAAGGTCCGCAGACTAACAGTACATGAAAACATTAAATAGTCATACATAACACCCCCACCCTTCAGGGAAAGAAAGTTTTGCATAAAACTTTCTTTAACATATTCATAATTATGAATAATAATAACGTTTACCACAGTCTTTAAAAACAAAGCTGCAGAAAACCAACTAGACACGTGACAAACAATCAGCAATCACATTATCTTTCCCTTTTATGTGTCTAATCTCTAGATTAAATTCTTGCAAAAGCAAACTCCACCGTAACAATCTTCGGTTTTTACCTTTTAGTTTGTGCAAGAAGGTTAAGGGATTGTGATCTGTATACACAACAATGGGGTAACTTGACGAAGTCACATATACTTCAAAATGCTGTAATGCTAGAATCAAGGAGAGACACTCCTTTTCTATTGTCGAATAATTTCTCTGGCACTTGTCAAATTTGCGAGAAAAAACATACAGGGTGATCAACGTGATATGTTTCATTTTCTTGTAACAAAACTGCCCCAGCAGATATATCACTAGCATCAACAGCTAGCTTAAATGGTAAATTAAAATCAGGTGCTACAAGTATGGGGCTGCTGCTTAGCATGGCCTTTAATCTATCAAAAGATCTCTGACACTCAATGGACCACAGAATTTAGCACCTTTCTTTAACAGCTGAGTTAATGGCTCACTAACAAATGAAAAGTTCCTACAGAACTTTCGATAATAACCTGCCATGCCCAAAAAACGCTTTAACTCTCTCTTACATCTTGGCACTGGAAAACAAGAGATAGCAACTCCACTAGGATGTACAACATTGAGATCAGTGCTATCTCTGTCTACGTATGGCTTTAACATGTTAATGTGACAAAGTTGTCTAGACTTGCGCCGATCAGGAGTGAAAATAACATAATTAAGATCACTTAGCCTCTTGTCTACTACATAAGGTCCAAAATAACGAGCCTCAAGTGGCTTACCACTAACTGGAAGTAAGGCCAGTACCTTCTGACCAACTTCAAATCTGCGCCTTACTGTCTCTTTGTCATACTTAGTTTTCATACTCTTCTGAGAAGCTGTAAGATTCTCTCTGGCTAACTCACATACTCTGTTGAGCTTAGTACGAAAACTTGACACATACTGTAATAGGTTAACATTGTCACTATCACCAGACACAAACTTTTCCTTGAACAACTGTAGTGGACCACGCACAGTATGGCCAAACACAAGCTCAAATGGACTAAATCTAAGTGACTCTTGTACAGACTCTCTTACAGCAAACATTAACAAAGGTACACCCTCGTCCCAATCTTTCCCTGTCTCAAAGCAGTAAGTTCTTATCATACTTTTCAGTGTCTGATGGAATCTCTCTAGTGCTCCTTGACTTTGTGGGTGATAAGCTGAGGACTTATACTGGCTAATACCTAGCTCATGCATAACTTGTTGGAACACACCAGACATGAAATTTGAATCTTGGTCTGACTGTACTGACTTAGGCAGACCAAACATGGTGAAGAACTTAACTAAAGCCTTAATTACAGTCTTGGCAGTAATATTCCTTAGTGGAATTGCCTCAGGGAAACGAGTTGAAGTACACATTATGGTTAACATATACTGATTTCCAGACTTTGTCTTAGGTAGCGGACCAACACAATCTATTAAGATTCTACTGAATGGCTCACCAATTGCAGGAATAGGCCTCAAGGCTGCCTTGGGGATTGTCTGGTTAGGTTTCCCCACTAACTGACATGCATGACAAGACCTGCAAAATTTAGTAACATCTTTCCTTATTCCTGGCCAATAAAAATGACTGAGAATCTTATGATAGGTCTTATTAACACCTAAATGACCTGCTAACGGCGTTTCATGCGCTATAGTCAGTATGTCTTTACGATAAGACTTGGGCACAACTACCTGATGCTTAACTGCCCATTCATCCTCCAACGAAACATCGGGAGGTCTCCACTGCCGCATCAATATGCCAGACTTGACATAGTAGTAGCATGGGTCAGGTAAAGATTCACCATCTTTAGCTGCATCATTAAACAAGCAAGAAATACTTGGATCACTGTGTTGTTCAGCAATCAACTTAGTCCTACAAAATGGCTGATCACCACTAACAAAATTAGTATCTACTTCCTGCTGGCTGTCTAATTTGGAAGAATCTCCATCCAACATGTTGTTGAGAAAAGTCTCGCTCAAATCAACAGTACTACCCTGGTCCGTACTGACTTTTCTAGACATAGCTCTTGTAACAACACAGGACGGATATAAACCCGCTATCTCGCTTTCAACTGGCTCTGTGACTGAATTCAGAGAAGGCTTATCAACCATTAAGGGATCAACAGTAACTTTATCATGTGCTAAGTCATTTCCCAACAACAAATGAATACCCTCAAAAGGTAATGAAGGCTTAATGCCTACCCTGACAGGTCCAGATATCAAATCTGATGACAAATAAATATCATGAAGGGGAACACTGACAAAGTCACTAGACTCTACACCTCTAATAAGTGCACGAACCCCAGAGTATGACTCTTCAGAAAAGGGCAGAGTATTCATCAACAACAGAGACTGAGATGCCCCAGTATCCCTCAATATCTTTATAGGGGTAGCACAAGACATGTCGCTTCTAAGCGACACTGAACCAGAATTGATAAACGGAGCGAAGCTATCCATAGAGCATTTGGGAATCTTATCCAATCCCATATCAGCTAACTCAGATCTGCTTTTAACTGCTGATGTAACTTCCGGCAATGTTTTGTGCATTGTAACACAAATACCTGTGGGCTTAGACTCATTCTCAGCTTCCCGTCTCCTTTTCAACTTGTAACATTCACTCATCACGTGACCTTCCCGCTTGCAAAAATTACAAGTGACCCTATTTCGAGGACTACCACTCCAACCTGAACTACGTGAACCATGAGCTGTAGAACCACTGGAGCCTGGTGTAGAACTCTTCTGTGTAGAGCTACCTCTACCTGTTGCATGTGACTGGGTATTTCTACGTGTAAATGAATTAAATGGCTTACCCGTGTATGTAACCCTATGTGTCAAGGAATAATCATCAGCTAAACTGGCTGCCTCTTCAAGTGTACTCGCCTTCTGCACATGAACGAACACCTTCACATCATTATGAATACAACGCTTGAACTCTTCTACCAGCACAAGCTGACGCAAACTTTCAAAATCCTTGCCTATTTTCTTGGCTGTACACCAGCAATCAAACAACTGCTCCTTAGCTCGACCAAACTCAACGTATGTCTGATCTCTACCTTTTTCACAGTTACGAAATTTCTGGCGGTAAGCTTCAGGCACCAATTCATAACCCTTCAAAATTACCTCTTTCACATAGTCATAATTGGAAGCATTCTCTACACTTAACTGAGTGTAAATTTCTCTAGCCTTTCCAATTAGCACACTCTGTAATAATATAGTCCAGATCTCTTTAGGCCACTTTAAACTATTTGCAATTTTCTCAAAATGCAGAAAATATTTATCCACCTCTTTTTCCTGAAAGGATGGAACTAACCGAATGTATTTGGTCACATCAAATCCTGAATCCTGTCTACCGGAAGGACCCGGTTTCTCACCTCTCTCAACCTCTAACTTTTTCATTTGAAACTCCAATTCTCTTTCCCTCTCTCTTTCTTGCATTTCTCTCTCCTCTCTCTCTCTCTGCATTTTCAACTTTTCTAACTCTATCTCATGTTCCCTCTCTTTCTCTTGCCTCTCTCTCTCATGTTCCCTCTCTTTCTCTCTCTCTCTTTCCTCTTTCTCCAATCTCAACTTTAACTCAAACTGCTTAAACTTAAGCTCAGCATCAGACTGACCCTCGAACTCATAATCAGATAATGCAGAACTATCAAACTTGCCTATCTCCACTAAATGTTTCAACAAAGTATACTGCATATCTCTTTTCCTCCATGAAGACTTTACGGACAAACCTAAAAATGTCCCTAACTTAACCAAGTCTTCCTTCTTTAAACTCTCAAAAACATCCTGATCGGGCGCATTAACAAACTGTTTAGGATCAAAATCTCCCATTGTAAATATTTAGCCACTGAATCATTCACCGTTAAAATTAAGCAATCGCTTCTCACTTGTGTTTAACTTCAAATATCCGGTGCAAAACAAAAGGGAAACAATTCTTTCCCGGACAAGCCCCCAATTTCTGTTACGGTATAGAAAACAGCAACAGAAAACAGACTCAGTGACTCAATATTACAATGTAAACAATGCTTTATATATAAAATGAGACGTACAGTTTTACAGACAGTTCAACAACAACAACAACATACACATCAGTATTACCGGTCTTTACAAGTTTCCAGTTCACCTTTGCATCCCAAGGAACGTATTCCAGGAAATCCAACGTAAAGACCATGGGATAAACACACAATTCACACAAGTCACAAATTGTCCTAGACAGGTACTTCGCTAGGATAGCGAACACGAACACAGTACACAGGTTACACAGAACTGGAACAGTCAAGCCTTTGAATGACGTCACACCCGCAGAGCACAACACAGGGTAAATACAGGCATGGAGGTATAATCCACTTTAGATCAGTCACAGCTCCCGCAGAAGCTCACAAACGAGCCGTTCAGAGACGTAGAGTAATGTCACCCTGTGGCAGAACGAACGTCCTTTGCCAAAACTGAAAACTTCAGTTTAGAGTCCTTGACGACCTAGTCGGTCAGGTGAGGTCAGCGTGTTAAACAAATTACACAGTCCACACTGTATAATCATAATAAAGATCCGAACACCAATAAACGTGACTTCCGCAGAAATTCACATAAACCAGACTTCAGTACTACTGTGGTACACAAACGGTGCCGGCATAAAAAATCTGTCCTCCCAAATGAAACTGGCATCACCAGCTCATATAAATATAATGGACTCGATACGAGAGCGTCGCACACTCTCCTGGCTCCCAGTGGATGCAGCAAAAATACCTCCACTCTGCACAGAAAACACGGCTTATATACGCTCCAGCTGGATTCAACTATTTTTAAACACAGAGTTTAACAGCCAATGAACAGCCAGTTAAATAAACAGAGCCTTGAACAAGGTGCTTTCAGCCAGGTCCGCGCTGTACATATATAACAGGGCCTGTTATGCTTATAACATATAACACCAAGGTCCGCAGACTAACAGTACATGAAAACATTAAATAGTCATACATAACAATCTCATGACAGCATTTGCATCCTGGACGATACTTGGTTATACATTTGAACTAAAGCTTGTCATGACCAATACAAAATAAATACAAATACAAATCAATATTGACATTTTAATTTAGCAAACAAATATACTTTTGATGCAGAAGGGGTTCCAAGTCATAATATTTATACACATAGAGCTTTTGTAACATTCAGAAGTAAAAATATACGCGGTCTTCTCGAATCTTCTCAATAATGAGTCGTTACAGAGAAAAACTACAACTGAAGGGATGTGTGGTGTACAAAGTAAATTTCTCCTTCCGTCATCCATTCAACTCCCTGGATCTTCGATCCTTCGATGTCTTCAAGTATATATACATATAATTTTGACGATATCAGTATTTCGACTTTAAAAAAAAGTCATCCTCAGGAGAATTTTACCAAGCCAGGCACTTCTGAGCTATATATACATGTATATAGGCAATATTATCTTAGAAAAGCACAAGGAGCTAGCATGTCTGATAAGTTTGATAACACATATTTATGGTGTCGCTTTAGTGTCAGTGAGATTTGGCAAGATATACAATGATGAATGGATTGTTGTGTCGTGTATGATATATCTCATTGCAGCGTCAGTAAACAGTCAAGAGTCAACAAAGCGGATAACGAACATTGAAGACACACATATATGCATCTCTATAAATATAAAAACATTTTTTTAAGGCATTTAAACGGGTCCATTCAGTTGGTGCCATATTTTTGACATGTATTTTGACCGCTCGCCCTGTCTTTCAACATAAGGACAATGAATCCAAATGACAGAGATGTCGTCTTAGTGCTAATCTCGGGGAGAGGAAATCTGTTGGATTTTACGTATCTTTTGTGCTAGATTTTCACATACGGGTTTAGGAAAATCATTCCAAGACATGAAAGTTTTCACGTTCTCTAGTTCTCTTATAAATAAGGTGGGGTTGTTACAAATCCCTTGTGCTTGTTGATGAGGGCTCTGATCCATTCAACTTTTGTAGGCCATGATTGTGTTTAGCAATAAGGCGCAAAAACACCAATACTGAAACTGTGGTAGTGTATATACTGCCCGGTACACGAATCCACGATAAGCTTCTCCATGGTTGATTTACCGAGAGTTGAAGCCTTATTGCTGTTGTTGTTAGGGATGGTCAACTTTCTGTTCTTATATTTTAAATGCGCATGCGTCACAGTTTTTGAGTGCGCATCGGCCATCTATTATTCATTATGACTACACTACTCAGAACATGGATAAAATTGAGTCACTATGTGATATACAATGTAAGAAATCAGAGCTAGATTTCGAAATGACTTTATTTTCTTTGATGCATTAATAGGCATTTTAAACTGTGCTTAGCAATAATGCGCCACTAGCCGCCATGTACGAAGAAAAAAGCGCTAAAGATACTAGGTGTAGGAGAAAGAATTGCTTAAAAGAAAAATCCTTGAGGATGATGTTTTAACTATCAGCAAGCCAAATCAAATGAAATCAAACAAAACATGAAAATAAATAAAATGCGACAACATTGAAGAGAAATGAAGAATTCATTTCACCATTTATATTCATGGTGTTATTTTATCCACAACGGATAACGCGTTATGCACTTTATGTGTTAGAGAAAAAAATTTATTTAAAAAGTGTCACAAGTGTTGCCTACAATCAGCCAGCATTTGGTGTGCTGCAAAGCTGGGGTCTCTCCATATCGTTGTTACGGAAGAGTTGTAGGAGGGCAGAGGCAGAACTCGGCTGAATTCTTCATTTACCTAGAAAAGGCTAAACAGGGGAAAGTGGAAATGCCTGATATTCATGAAAGTATCCACTCTACTTTCTACAAACAAGCCCCAACATATTTTTACCTGCCACGAACAGAGTGGTGTCCATGTTGTTGTTGGACATATGGACCATTTTTCTCTCTTTAGGACTGACAATTCAAAAGACTACAACATAGAGAGAAAAGTGTACAGAGTATAGACCATAGTGTGTCATTTGGCAAACGGTAACACGTACATGTAGCCGTTGAAATTTGGCCTCTTATCTGTTTATATGTACCAAATTACACACCCCCTAACACCAAGGCCTAAAGGAATACAGAATTCGACGCAGTTTGGCTGACGGGGGTTTCCTGGGTGGAGATGGGAGTTTCCTGGGTTAAATCTTGCAGCCTCGAATAAACGTTCCATACCTAAAATTTAGCTAAGGCTAAACTTCCTTATCTCTCACACTTGTCAATAAAAATCGATTTTGTATTCCATTAAACAGAATCAAATATAAGACCGAGACGCGCCGAATTTGGATGGTTGTATCAAGTGACACAGCTTTAAGAAATTAAAAAACTACACGTTTGCTTCAAAACATGCTGATACATGTGTACAGGCATTATTCTTACTAATACCATTGGAGACATTCTAAATTGCAAAAAATACTGTGCATGTATCACCAACAAATGTGCATAATATGGCAAATCTAATAAATCTATGGTTTGGTAAGCAGGTTACGACACAACGGTCAGTTGTACATATACCATGAGAGAGCCGCAAATGTTGAGAAAACGTCTTTGATATTAGGAATTCATAGGTCTTTGATGGAAAAACTACTACAAATCACGGCTTTGTTTTATCTCCAGAACAATCCGTAGGTTGATATTAGCATTACATAGTTGTTGCAAGCTTGAGTAAGGCCTAAAACACCATTCAAATAAATTGTGGCAAGGCATTTCAGAATAGCGGCGTTTTACTTTAAAATACCGGTATACATGGGTTAGGAAGACTGTTTTATCTTGCCCCTGTTCACATTTTAACGTCTTGCCTTTTGCTGCAATGCAACTAATATTTGGCGATCGTTTGGGAGCGTGGTTAACTTATTGAAAGACATTGTAAATTTTATTTTAAATACAACAATAATTTGGTTATTCATAATTATCTGTCGTGTCGAGGTAACTTATTTCATAATTGAAACGCCAAAAAGAGAGAGCGAGAACACTTTGAATCCACGTTGTCGTTATCGACTGGTCAACAGTGAAATCACATGATGGCTGTGTATCAAGTACATTTATCGAAAAGGTGTCGCTAACACGTTCACGAGAGCACTTTCATATCCTTTTCAGCTTCATTAACCATAAGCCTTTGAAGCACCGATATCGTTGTGGCTGGTGTACAAACATATCATCAAAATCCAAATGGATCAATATTACCCGGCTGTCTTACATAATACATCCTTGTGTATGCACTGAACGGAACATAAAATGAGGAATCATGATCAATTTGCTTTGATATTTTACCATTTCACGATCAGTAAATATCCTCACTCCCCTCTTGCATCTGTACCCATGACTTCTGTCTGGACATCATCATTGATTTGCTGTAAAGCTGTATCATATCTTAATGTGTAAACGTCCGTACATCATCACTGATTTACCAGCCCCGCTGGCTCAGTCGGTAGAGCGTCCGCTTCACGAGCGGTAGATTCATGGTCAATCCTGGGTCGAGTCACACCCAAGACCTTAAAAGGCGGAGTTGTGACTTCGACGGTTGGCGTTCAGCATTAGGCGGATAGTACGACTGATTGTCCCGTATCAGTATAATGGCTTGGGCGGGGAGGCCTACTTACCTGCGGTAAGTCGTCTAAGTGAAGAAGCACTAAATAAAAGAGCAGTGGAAATTCATCCTGCTACAAGGGGGCAAATTACACGTACATGCACACCAAGGACTCATTCGTCGTCATATGATTGAAAAATTGCTAAGTACGACGATATACCCCAAGACACTCACTCATCATTGATTTGCTGTGAATTTATTCCGACGTGTAACTCCCCACTCCCCACTTGCATCTCCACCCCATGACATCTGTCTGTACATGTTCAATGATTTGCTGTGCATCTGTAACGCATCACAACGTGTAAATGTCTTCCCTCCCCAGATGAATCTGTACCCCATGACTTCTGTCTGTACATCATCGATGGTTTCCTGTAAATCTCCAACGTATCACAACGTGTAAATATCCTCACTCACAACTGGCATCTGTACCCATGACTTCTGTCTGAACATCATCAATGATTTGATGTGAAGCTCTAACATGTCTCGACGTGTAAGTGTCTTCCCTCCCCACATGAATCTGTACCCCATGATTTCTGTGCGTACATCATCAATGATTTGCTGTGAATCTGTAACGCATCACAACGTGTAAATGTCTTCCCTCCCCAGATGAATCTGTACCCCATGACTTCTGTCTGTACATCATCGATGGTTTCCTGTAAATCTCCAACGTATCACAACGTGTAAATATCCTCACTCACAACTGGCATCTGTACCCATGACTTCTGTCTGAACATCATCAATGATTTGATGTGAAGCTCTAACATATCTCGACGTGTAAGTGTCTTCCCTCCCCACATGAATCTGTACCCCATAATTTCTGAGCGTACATCATCAATGATTTGCTGTGAAGCTCTAACATTACACAACGTGTTAATGCCTACCTTCCCAGATGAATATGTACCTCATGACTTCTGTCTGTACATCATGAATGGTTTACTGTGAAGCTCTAACATTTTACAACGTGTAAATGTCTACCCTCCCCACATGAGTCTGTACTCATGGCTTTTCCGTCTGCATCATTACTGATTTGTTGTGATTTGCGTGTAAATAACCTCTCGCCATACTTGCCGGTTTTAACGAGAAATAAAAAATGTTTTGCTCTTGAAAACTTTAGAATAAATAGAAAAATAGCACATTGTTATATTGAAAGGTTTCGTTCTAAGCAAATCTGTGCCAGGATATAAAAGCCTTCGACTATCGTCAATTTGTAAACGATTTTATCCCGAAGCTTTGCTTTCTGTGTGTTAATAATGTTTGGTTTTCTAAAAATGTATATTGATTATTCCCAAAGACCTGTAATGCTTAGATAGTGTATCGCATATTACACTGAAAATGAAGATCAAGCAGGTGGATAGGCGAACGGCTAGAATTAATACAACGTGAAGGGTTTCTTTTACGCGTTTCTGTCGGAAAAGTGTTTGCGGCATATGATGTGAAAAGGTCGCTTTCGCGTCAGATTAAGTTTCATTAACTCTAAACTTTTGAAACACCTGACTCCCCGGAGATTTTTTTAAGGAATATGCCGGAATTTATTCCGACGTGTAACTCCCCACTCCCCACTTGCATCTCCACCCCATGACATCTGTCTGTATGCCTCTGTTGCTTATGACCTCTGTCTGTATATTAAAGTCGTTTTACTTTGACTGTCTAACACATTATCGTAGTCGTATGACCGCAAACTTGTTAAGTACGACGTTAAGGCACGCACTCACTCACTCTAACACATTCTGACACATATACATACCCTCGCATTTAACTTACATTTACACTCTATGTCATTAATTAATCTGTTTGTATATTACGATTATTCATAAGATTATTTAGATTTGCACTCGGCATCAGAAAATCAGATATATCGGTTCGTTACAAGTATAACATATATATAGTTACAAGTACACTGGCACTATTTATAATGTTATTTGCCGTGGTTTTGAAATAGGTGAGATTTGGAATTAGTTTTTTTATAAAAGTATTTTTTATCAACGCTCAGAAAATCTTGATTGAGGCCTCGGAATGTCAAATTAAAACAGTGCCATTCCTTCTTTATTATAAAACATGAGGAATAAAGCAGCTAAAAATATCGTTTACAGACAGTTAACGTTAGTATTAAATAAGTCACAAACTGACTAGTAAAACGATTCTGTCCGTTTAGAGAGATAATAAATAAAAGTTTGATTTGCCCTTACTAAGATGTTTTTTTTTTTAAATCAATGTCTCGATCAGTTGCAAAAATGGTGTTGTGTTAAGGTAATGCATTTTTTAATGCAGATGTTAAAAGATTGAGCATGGACGCTTTGAGACCATTTTGGGGTAAACCAAATGACTAACATTAAGATCAAATGGACACTCTTTATGGAACACATTTAACGATAAGATTTTGTCAACATTTGATGTTCAGAGAGCATTTTCATATTCTTTTGAGTTTCATTAACCATAAACGCTTGACACATATATACCCCGATGGTTCCCTTGTGAACAGATCAGCAACTGTGCCCTTTTAAAAATTTCCGCCATTTGAGGCTGAAATATTTTCATACTTATAATTCGCAAACGCGGTCTTCATCCGATGAAGTTATCCGATTGTCTAATGGAATAGATACTTGTCCAAACATGTTTTATTTTATGCCTTTTTCATGGTTCACCAACGTCTTGGTTGTGTTAATGCGATTGAAACGAAAGTACTTCAACTACTCCGCCACGATACAATCCCCAACTCCTTGTTCTAGAGTTTCTATAGCTGCCCACATTACATGTGCTCAGCATCCTTGTCACTCACTGAAACCATCTATATCTAGTTTTTTTTTCTAGTTAACTCATAACATTTCCGTATGCAATGGCATACGGAACGTTCTTCTTTTCTTTGCATTTCGTGTCCGATGTGCTTCCTTTCAGGGCCGTCGTATTTTCTGACACCCTGACTGCTTTATAAGCAATTAAAAACTTTACCGCGCACCCTGCTTTGTTTGATATCTTGCATATGATTACTGCTTTATTTTGAAGGGGAACAGGCATATATCTGGCCTGGGTTCCGGCCCATGTGACGATTGCAGGCAATGAAGTAGCTCGTGTCGTAGCTTAGAGTACCTTGCAGCAAGTGGCCCTTGGATTGCAACCCATAGATATTACATCTTTAATTATATCCTCGTTCATTATGGCAAGATGATTGGGACACGGCTGCTGGTGGTAGGTCTAATCATTCGGTACAAAAATCAGTATGATGAGCTTTCATTCAGTTCTTATACAGGCAAGACGAAGTTCACATTGCTGAGTGGAATATGCTCACTAAACCCAAACCTCTGTCAAACAAAACTCCATCCTGTAGGATTGTGTGACACATGCCAGGTAGATAATACGCTCGAAAAGTTTCTGTTGCGGTGCACCAGGTATAGCTCGTACAGATAAAGGCTCAAACAAGCTGTGTTGGTGTGAGGGAATTTTCCTTTGTAGGAATAATGCTCCCAAAGAAGAATTAGTCAAATTTACTCACAGCTGTAGCAAATTATGTACCAGCAACTAAAAGATCGTAATTTATTTTTATCTACTAGCTTACTTGAACTTTGATACCTCTTTCGTACATTTGCTGTGTAAATTATTCCATTAAAGGCATGGCCAGCGCCATTTTTCTAAACGCCATCATCATCATTACTTTACATGTTTTTTTTTAAACCGTTGTTGGATCGAACACAGAACACAGTGTTGTCCCCATGCAAGCAGTGACAGCGTGGGGAATCTTCAAAATTTCTGTGGAAAATCAATATGTAGGAATAATGTCTTAGCTGTTGGTTTAATTTGGTAATTGGGAGCGATGTGTGACAAAGGCTCGTTCTATTCAATTGGTTTATATACGTATATTTCACAAATGTAAGTATTGGAGAGTAAACAGAGCTAAATTAGTATGGAGAATGAACACAGCTAAATCAATATGGAACGTGAATAGAGTTAAATCAGTATGGAGAGTGAACACAGCTAAATCAGTGTAAATAGTGAAGAGAGCTAAGTCAGCGTGGAGAGAAAGTAGAAGTAAGTGTCAACAGTGAGAATGAGTTGATTTTTTTTTCTTTTGGATTGGTGTTTTACGCCGTACTCAAGAATATTTCACTTATACGACGGCGGCCAGCATTATGGTGGGAGGAAACCGGGCACAGCCCGTGGGAAACCCACGACCATGCGCAGGTTGCTGAAGACCTTCCCACTTACGACAAGAGAGGAAGCCAGCATGAGTTGGACTTGAACTCACAGCGACCACATTGGTGAGAGGTTCCTGGGTCATTACGTTGCGCTAGCGCGCTAACCGACTGAGCCACGGAGGCCCCGAAAATGAGTTGCTTCACGCGTGGAAAATGCAACACTCATTTAAGAACCGGCAAAAGACCAATCACAAGCAATATCAATATAATATATTGACCGGATTCCACACACATTGGTTACAAATGTTCAATCTTTTGTGACGCCATGACGTCATAATTGTTTTCACCGGGAAGGAAAAGTAACGTTGTCACGAGAGGTGGTGGTGGGACATCGGATATCTTTTATTAGCCAGGAGAATTCATTAATAAATTACTCATGTTTTGAACCACTCTTACAACCTCACTTAGTCAAGCAAATAAACACATGCCGTACAATCTGTAGTATTAAACGTAACTATCTTAACTGGAAAACACAGGAGACATTTTAAGATAAAGGTATATGAGCCCCAATGTGTTCACAGATTACTCTCTCACACTTTAACTACAGCGACCTTGTGGACTGGCTTGTGAAAGTGAAAACCAGTATACCTCGTCAGATTTATCCCCTGTGAAATATCAGAACTGGTCAGCTGTTCGAAAAGATGAGAATACATTCAACAAGTGTGAGTCTCCTTCATCAAAGACAGTACAATACAACGTTAATGGAACCATGTACACTATCAATGAGACGGTTATGGCGTTGGTAACGTGTGTACTTGTGAGGACATGTACGTTGTGAGGTGTACAAATGACACGTGTAAATCTTTTATTTTTTAAAATTCCCGCTGTTTTTATACATTAGTAGAACAGTAAGTCGTTTTATTTGACTACACCTGGTGAAAGGGATTTCATATGGTCATAAAACATTGTCATGTCTTCATCCATTTATGGTTTTCACGATCTGTTGTGTTATTCAGGCAAATGTGAGGTGAACGACACTAGGTACCATATCAGTGACGAGTTCATTGCGCCTGACGGATGTAACGCGTGTTCTTGTTTGGGCAATGGGGACGACGACGTGTACAAATGACACGTGTAAGTCAGTTTTCATGTTTTGATCTGCACTATTGTCAAGAAACAAATAGGAATTAATTTGATTAAGACCGGGTGCTGAACGGTCTTACTTTCGTACTGGTGGGTCACCAGAGACGTGGGTTCAACCCCATTCTCGCAAAAAATGTCACTACTCCCATTGTTGTGCGAGTCTTACTGGCATTACCATGTAAGTGCTTCACTGTTCTCTTTCCTTTTGTTGTCAGGAGACCACAAGCTTCACAAGGTTTCCACCCTTCTTTTCACCTTAGTTTATAAGGTTTAGGCAACCTGTCTTGCGCCGTTGCTCCCGTTCAAATAAACCTAAAAATTTGTTCATAGTCCTAAGCCCTGTGTATCCAGTATTTGAGTGCTAGACTGGCTACGTCAATGACTGCATTGGCTGTCCACCTTGTCGCTGCAAGGATCCAAAATGTAAAGTGAGTGAAATAAGCCTAAATTGGGGACTTCTTCACAAACAGATACACTGTCTTGTGTTGCCTGTATTAGCTCTTTGTGACAATAATGATAATAAATAATAATGAAATAATGTTGTTTGCCAATTGTGAGCGCAATTGTAGCTCAAAAATTTCAAGAAAAGCAGCAAATACCCACCCCCCCCCCCCCCCCGCGGTGTGTGAAAAAAAAACAAAATCAGACAGAACAAGATATACCGTACGTTTGGAATATATGACAATAAAATGGAAGTCTGAAAATCACGTTAGATATTGTCATTAGCATGTCGGAAACCGATGGTTCACACCAAAGACTGCCAGAGTACAGTCAAACAACGAAGATGTTGTTATTAAATACCTCTTTGTTGACTTTCGTGCTGAAATGAGGTATGTACACTATGGAAGAGGGATTGTTTCTGATGGTCAAAAGGGTATTACATGACGTACACAAAGTTTAAAATCGTTACATACATGTAGATATATCTCGTAATTGTTTTTGGAAGCCTTTAGCTCGGCTGTCACCTCTACGATAGCGGTCAGCTTTTCCGATGAAGGAATCCGGAGTGTCCCGGTAAATCATCGATCAAGTGGATTATTGCAAGCTGTGTTACATGTAGTGGGTTGATCGGACTCCGCAAATCCCTCCTCCATTTCACACACAGGTGACGCTGACAGGTCAACGACCTCTACACTATTTTGTGATTATCTTTCCAATCAAATGAACAAATTAGACATGAACCCATTAAACAGTGAACCAGATAGCAAACTGGCTGACTGACTGACTGTCTGGTTGGCTGACTGATTATCTGACTGACCGGGTGACTGAGTGGCTGACTTGCCTGATGGACTAACTGGCTTAGTTAAATCGCTGAAAGCCGGATGCTAGATTGTTCGATTGAAGGCCTCAGTGACTGATTGGCTGACTGAGTGGCAGACTGACTTACTGGCAAGTGTGAAAGTGACACCGATAATGAATGAATGAGTGATCGAGTGAGTGGAGGATTGAGTGAGTGTGTGAAGGAGTGTATGAAGACGTGAGTGTGTAAATGGCTGAGTGAGTGAACGGGTGAGTAATCGAATGAGTGAGTGAGCGAGTTTTGAGTGAGTGAGTGAGTTTGTGAATGAGTGAGTAGGTGAATAAGTAAAGAAATGAGTAAATGAAGGAGTGAGTAATTGAGCTAGTTATTGGATGAGTTAATGAGCGAGTTATTGCGTGAATGAGTCAGTGAAAAAATATTCACTGGGACGTTTTGAAGGTTTCACAATTTGGAGTCCTCAATGGATACATGTTCATGACTAGCGTTTCAATCATATCCATAAAACTGAGACAAAACCTTGCCATAGGACTGTCCATTTCTCGAAAACTGCCAAATGCTTGCTGAGTAAATGACTCGAAATCGCATCTACCAAGAAATCTTCTACCATGGTTTGCAGTTGCTCCTTTGATGCATCTACTAGGTCTCGCAGAAGTTCTAGCTTAGATGTGAGCTCTGATGAAAGCTGTAGTCCTTCACTAAATACTCTAGAAATAGTTTTTCGAAGGAGCACCTCATACATCAGTGCTTATTGCTCTATTGTAATGCTTGCTACGAAGTACCTGGTCTTCTGAACCCTCTGAAATTATACCAGCTGCCACAAGAATTTCACATAAACCTTATCCATGGGACCGCTTACTGATTGCTGATTTGAAGGAAATGTAAGTGTGGAATGGACCCAAGAATGGAGGGATCAGCTCAAATTTCTCGCCATTCCCATTCTTTAACTGGTCGATAAGGGCATAAACTGTTTGATCACTTACTAGCTGGGTGAATGGCATTGATTTGCGTTCTGCTGCAGCGACCATTCGACACATTACTCCATGAATTACCCACTTTTAGGGTGGCTTTGCAAATGTCAGAAAATAATACACTGTACTCTTCACTAAAATCTCATTGATGTTAGCTTGGAATTCTTGGAATTCAAACTTCCGATTGTCTGTTGATTTGCTGGGAAACTATCATGACTATTTCCTGCAATATTCAGACGGGCCAGGACATACATGATCTCCTCGCTTTCTTTGCTGATCACTAGTTTGAAGTGAGATATCAATTTCCCTACGAATTGCTGGCTGTCCATGCTTGAATGTTGTGTAAGGTTGAATCTTCTAGTGTGAAGTGCTTAAACTTTTCACTTCCTCAGAATTTGTCATTTGGAGCATTTGGCAGTCATTTTTAGAGCCTTAACATTATAAGGCTGAAGCTAATACTTTCTCACTTTGTAAGTTTCCAGTGTAAGATATTTTTCAAAAGTAAGAGTGCAAATATTTTGTTTAAACATTCTATTTATAATATCTTGTGAAATATTTCATCTCCTCACTGAACATATTTTTGGCTGTTACATAGCAATATTTACAAATTTTGAAGTTCAAAACGTCTGTTTTACCATGTATACGTTGGTTAGTTGAACTGCTCTTCTAGAAAAAACATATGATTGATTAGGCACTAATTTCATGAAGATCGGATATTCTTAACCATGGTATTGAATTTAACTCGAAATCAAAAGTGCGTTGACCTTTCGGGTTTTTTGGCGGTAGAGCCCTCGGATGTATAACAAAATATATATGCCTGGATTCCTCAGGACAAGACGAGTAATCAGGTATACATGTTGACAAATATAGAGCAAATCTTCATGTTGACCTCTATTTGAACTTTGTTGACCCCTGTCCAAAATGCCTGGGACTTCTGAGCGGCAAACCCGAGTCTAAATGTTGAGTGTCCACCAGGGAACACTTTCAAACCTTTGTTTCAAGATTTGGTCACGGGATATACAAGTTGGTCCTCTTGCGATTATCGATTTGGAACGCGTTTTACGGATTACGAATGGTATATGAATGTCGGACATGACGCTTATATCTACTACATTGTACACACCACGTAAACTATTCCATATTTATACGAATTGGCTTATCTCACCAAGCAAAGTCTTGTACAAGTACCTTGAAAGATCATACAAATGCACTGAGATCTTATACCCTCATGAAATCTTTTCAACCCTCAAATTACACTCAGACATCATTAATCAGAATCAAACAAGGCAACCAGGAAATGACATACAGAGCCAAGTATGTCCCTTGAAAGCTCAGTGCTAATACATTTTTACCGCGTCAAGAAGAACACATTTATATTTGTTTTAATCAGGAATAATTATGATATGGTTTCAGCTGTGGATGAAAGGTTATCAAGAACAACGATATAAGACTTCAGCAAATAAAGCAAATGAAATTTCGGGCCTGCGCCCCTAAATATCTTACGCAAAAGTGCAAAAGTGCAAAAGGGCCAAGTCGAACTAAGAGAAAAAAGGGTATGCAGTCATTTTATTTATTTATTTATTTATTTGATTGGTGTTTTACGCCGTACTCAAGAATATTTCACTTATACGATGGCGGCCAGCATTATGGTGGGTGGAAACTAAGCCGAGCCTGGAGGAAACCCACGACAATCCGCAGGTTGTGCCAGACCTTTCCACTTACGGCCGGAAGGGAAGCCACCATGAGCTGGACTTGAACTCATAGCGACCGCATTAGTGAGAAGCTCCTGGGTCATCACGCTGCGCTAGCGCGGTAACCACCTGAGTCACGGAGGCCTCTGCTGTCATGTTATTATTTGAAAATGTCAAGAGCCTAATTATGAATACTTGTAGGTTATAACGTATGCTGTCCCTGAAGTAAACAGTTTGTCTGCTCAACATTAAGTCGGTTGATTTAGAGAAAATGAGTGCTTAGGCTTTAACGTCGTACTTCACAATTTTTCAGTTATAAGACGAAGAAGAAATTCTTAGACTGCGTGCAATGTGCCTCCATGATGCAGGACGGATTTCCAACGCTCTTTTATCTAGTGCCGCTTCACTGAGACGCCTTACCGAAGGCAAGTAAGGCGTCCCGATCGAGCCATTATACTGATACGGGTCAACCAGGCGTTGCAATATCCCCTTGGTGTTGAACGTCGAGCGAAGAAGTTACAGCTCCCTCTTTTAAAGTCTTGGGTATCGCTCGACCCAAGATTGACTCAGGATTGGTCTACCGCTCCAGAAGCGGACGCTCTACCAACTATGCTATCGGGGCCGGTCTGATTCATTTAGAAAGTTAGCGACAGGATATGAATAGATAAGAAAAAAAAGAAGAGCACCGTAAAACGTTCTGCCTTCACGGTGCCAGATCGGGAACTTTAATAGATTGTCAGAAGAAGCTTTTTTTAAAAATAACTTCCTTTTTGGAACCTGAAGAACATTTAGCCGCTGAATAAGAAACTTCTCTAAAGAAATTTATCAGCACTTTGCTTCTAGAAGAACTTCTTACTGACCTACAGAACTTTATGGAGTCATCAGACCTTCACCCAATGTTAATTTTTTTAACAAGTCATGTTGTCTTCTTTGCCAGCATCCTATGGATGGTCGTGGGTTTCCCAATGGGTTCTGCACGATTTCCTCCCACAATAGTCTTGACCGCCGTGGCATAAGTGAAATATTATTAGGTTATTGTGAAGTGTTTTGTAGATTAATGAGTGATATTGTATGAGTCCATGTTGTGTTGAGAATCCGTATTGGACGAGCTGCCTCCGAGATTTCGATCTCCCTGTTCTCGGCGGGTAATGCTGTTTGTATCTATCGCTTGTACATTCCTAAGTAGCTTTTGATGTTCGCTTTATCATTTTGCGGAATGTGGAATTCAACAATTAATGAAATTGATGACACCGTTCACATTTCCTCGTTTACAGAAACGCGGAGAGCAAATGATAAGCACAGCAGCGCCACCCATTTAGCATATGAAGTTACCGCCCTTTCCTACCGGTAACCAAGAAAAAATAAGGTTCTCCGGGATTCAATACACGTTTTGAAACGTGTATCGCTTTGAGGTACCACTGTGCCTGTAAACGTATGCGATGAACCCGTAAGCACGACATAGGCGTTGTGAACATGTCTTTAGATTGACGTCTATTCATTGATTTTTGAGGAGAAAAAACAACATCTCGTTTTCTAAATACATTCGTCCGTTCCATTTACGTTGGAGTTTTTTACGTGATAAAGGGGGTCTAACATGAGATTTACGGTCTCTGATCGCCGTCTTCTCATGTAATACCTATCTGGTAAAAGATTGTAGAATTCCTGTTTTAAAGTTAGAAAAGCCAGTGTGACGTCATTGACAATCTATATTATCGTCATGCTGGGGTGATTTTTTGCTATGTTGTAGAGAAAAGTGGAAGCCGCAATGAAGTGATGGTGTGGGAAGTCATCGCGTGAATCCACATTCCACAAAATATTAAAGCAAAAATCAAAAGCGTCGTACTTAACAGCATATGTGACGACGAAGAAGTCCATACAGTGCCCGTACGTGTAATGTACCTCCTTGTTGCAGGGTGGATTTACACCGATCTTTTATCTAGTGCTGCTTCACTGAGACGACTTACCGAAAGCAAGTAAGCTGCCCGACCCGACAAATTATACTGATACGGGTCAACTAGTCGTTACACTTCCCTCTAATGCTGAAAGCTAAGTGAGGAAGCTACAGCTTCCTCTTTTAAGGCCTTAGGACACCCTATCCAGAATTGATCCTGGATCTTCCGCCCTTCGCAGCGGACGCACTAACAGATGAGCTATCAGGGCCGGTCCTTCCAACGTGAAAGGCAGGGTATTAAAGGTTTCCTTTTCTAATAATATTTGTTTTCTCTGTTTGGTTTTGGAGCGTTGAGTACCATAGCCGTGTGTGATTTCGCAGAACAGCTGATTTAGGTCAGAGTCAAGGTCAAGTGTTAATCACATGAAAAGCGAAAAGGAAGTACACTTAAAAATTAATCTGTTAATTTTAACAGAAAATATGTTGTCTGAGTGATGCTAGAATATATTCTGCTATTACGACAGATTATTCAGAGAAATACAACACAAATGTTCTATTAATTTAACATAACCATTACACAGGATATTGTGTTGAATATACAGTATTATGTTGCAATATTAGTTTACATTCTAGCATCACTCAGACTTTCTGTTTAAATTAACACATTATTTTTTTTAGTATATGGGACGCAAGCAGAACGCCGTGTAGATGATTCTGGTAGATTTACTTTCGGACGAGATGTATCGATTTTGATTTCGTTTTAGATGACTATAACGATGGTAGGAATATAGCTTGGGAAATCTAGGACAAGCAACACTCTGTGCAAAGGGTATATAACTCCTTAACCATCTACAGGTATTCTAATAATTCTACCTGATGGAAACGCTTCAAAAGCTTCCATGTTCAGCATTTCGTTCTTGCATCAGGCTTACCTCTTTTTAACTATTTTCAGAAACAACACTTTTGCCACAACTTGTTCTTTAGTATGACAGGCGAAACCCTTAATTTCTGACAACAGCCTCTATCCTCCGTCCTTAAAATTATTCTTAAAAAAATTAAGGTTTGATTTTTCCGGGACAATGTGTGAGATGTATACCGGAATAAACAGACGTATCCACTGGGTAAGGGCGGGGCCGTGAGCCGAATAATTAAACTCTGAGGATGTCAATTTATCCGGCTTCTATTAAATATATATCCCAGAAATATTGTTGCAAAGTAACGAATCTTATTCACTTGTGGCATTTTAAAATAATTCTGTTCATAAAGTCCAAGATCTCTCCCCAACCCACTTTAGTACATCTGAATTAACCTGAAGTATAAAAGCCAGTGATTTTAACGTAACAAAATCAATAATGGAGAAACGCTTTTGATTAATACGAATATTGGTATTTTATTTTAATTTGAGTTTTTGTACACTTCTGCACTACCCTATACTTTCTAGACTAAAGGGTCGAGAGAAATTGAAGGTATATTAACTTCTTTCTCAAGGTGTCGGCAACTGATATGACAGCGTCACCATCTGCACACCCCACTACCACTCCGACAATCACTGCTGTTTTCTCCGTGTAACTGTCTTGTTCTAACCGAAAAAAGAAATTAAAAATAAACTGATTTATTTATTTATTTAAATGTTTTTACGCCGTACTCAAGAGTATTTCACTTATATGACGGCGGAAGCAGATCTTCCCATGTATGGTTGGAGAAGCATGAGCTGGACTTGAATCTACAGCGACTGCATTGATGAAAGGCTCTTGGGTCATTGCTCAGCGTTGGCGTGGTAAGCCCTCGGCCACGGAGGCCCCAAAGTAGACCGCACAAATGTAAGAAATTTATGAAAACTCTGAGTGCAAGCGCAACTTTTCTTATCCAAAGTACTTCCCTTATACACTGTGTACCCTAGCGTTTATTCTTGCCTTTGAGATGAGCTTTTGCGGAGAAACGCATTGTTTGAAAGACAACAATGGTCAGTTTACTTTGAACCCGAGAAACCAAAGCGTCCAAAAAGTAACCCAATAAAAGAGTTAATTTGTTAATCAAATTAATAAAAAGTGAAAAACTCTTAACACGCTAAAAATGATATAAATATTATAATTATTACCTTGAGATTGTTCATCCAGACTGGTATCGGATGTGTCCGTCTGAACGGTTACTGTGAATTCTGTGCCATTGCTGACTAAATAACAAAGTATGTGTTTATTTCTTCATTTGTTGCTGTCACAGGACTTGTCCTCTCCTGGACATGACTGAGCAGAAATCATTTATTTATTTTATTGGTGTTTTACGCCGTACTCAAGAATATTTCACTTATAGGACAGCGGCCAGAATTACCGCGAGAATAAACCGGACAGAGGAGGAATCCACTATCATCTACAGATTGTCGACATGCCTTTTCAACAGTCCACATACGTAGACTGAATATTGGAGACTTATTAGAGCAAAAGTCGTGAAAAAATGCAGACAACACATTCTAAGCAATAAGAAAACTGCATATGAAAACTGATCCGAGTATAGCATATATACAATTAACGACATTTATGTCGCAGGGGGTATGTATAAAGGTAATTTCTAATTTTAGGCTTCAAATTCGTTTAAGTTCACCCGAAATCTCCTCAAATCCCTCTGAGCGGAGGAATGAAGAAATTATTCACTAAGTATTTTTCTAGGGTACCTAAAGAATGACCAACATACTTTCACATTTGTCAGCATCATCCTATCTCCTTTAACGGCAAATATGGTTTTGTAGTTTCTTCTCCAACGTGGATGTGTAAGACTCACAGCAGTCTCACGACATGTCCTGCTTATTTGGTACATGCTAAGGCGGTAGCCATGAAGTAGGAACCAATCAGCATAGACAGACAGAGCGGTATAGTCGTAAAAACGACACATTCAATTGTTTGGGAATTCCATGGGGACAATTTTTTCTTTGTAAATATTTCTCCCACTGAGTACCACAGGCCATGGTTGAATAGTGCGATGAGTCGTTTTAAGTGGGATTATGGAGCCTGTCGTTATCGAACACGACCATTCTTCCAAAACTGTCGCGTATTTTTGATACCAACTCACTCCATGAGATGGCGTACATTCAGTATACCAATATTTTTATACGCCGATTTGTCCTTAACATCCATCGCTGATTTTTTCGAATGAATGAATAAATGAATGATTATTGAGTAACGCCACAACGGCAATATTTCCACCATATCGTGGCGAAAACATGTTTATAACAAGATGCAGTAATTAGTTTTCGATACAATGAGAACATTCAAAATAAAATAAAAAATAGATCAACATGTTTTAAACCAGATAAAAGTATACTTTGTTCTACACTTATCATTCAGGATTTACAAAGCACACAAATGTATCCGTTGTTTACAATCCATCTGATGTCGTCATGCACCGTGAACCCGGAAGTTGTCCAATTCCTGTCACACATCCACGCCAAAAAGAACAAAATACACAGTGCTAAAACTTGTATTCCGGACCAACTTCCCGTTGGTCGCTTCGACATATTCCGACATTTCCCGGCTATTACTGTTTTTTTTTCTCCCACTGGAATCGTATATGAGCGATATGTCAGAGCAGTACCACAGTTGCGCAATGCCACTTATTGGTAGATGTCAAAGCGATCTGAAGACGTCAGCGATAAAATCCGCACCAGTCAATATGGGAATCTACAGGCTCAGTCGTTCAAGCGCCACCTTCCAATATTTTTGTAAAATCCCGAATGGCAACCAGTACTATTTGTATACGACTGGTTCAAGCTATGCTCGGGTAACGGTAGAGTAGCTTTATATAGGAACACGATATATGCCGTCGCAGATGAAAACCACGTTTACAATGTACATGTGTATTTATGGGGTAAATCTAATCGTGGGCATTGTCGAAGTCGATATATCAATATTTCATTTTTCCGACACGTCTTGCTTTTATCTCTATTTTTCAACATGCAATATATTTCTGTGTTTGAAGGCAATAACATATACCAAATACCAGTGAATAGGAGCAATGAGCACAGTTACGTGTATACGTAACCACGATCTTTTAAAACGTTTTTTTTATCATTATTATTATTCCATGAGCTGCAACATAGTTAGTTCATATACTTGTAACATTTATCCATCGTATACCTCAAGAAACACATATTTACAAGGGAACTTGTATACATACATAAATACGTACTTATACATATACATTACAGACAAATCATTGACATAGGACTTGGTAATGTTAATCTTATTACTCAGCATTCTCCAGGCTTTAAATGTATCTTTCCAAAACGGGCTTTGAGTTTCCTGTATAATTTGGTTAAGATAATTAGGCCCTATTTGCCATATGTCTGGTCTTTCTGGTAAGTGATTCTGGTAAGATTCCACGTAATACTGTTCACCCACCTTCTGTCATCCGAGATCAAGTGTTTTATCCAGGGTATTCAAGGCTGTTAATAAAGTTACCGACATTGATCATATGAAGCCCTTCTTCACTGTAATCCGAATTCAATATACTTCTTTTTATTCTATCCCTTCTGCCATTCCATACAAACTCCGAAAGAATGACATTTAAATCTTTGATATAATTTAGCTCATGTGGTGACGTCAGGCTAGTAAACAGGCGTGTTAATTTGGACAGAACTGTAGACTTAATGACCAATTTCCCCAAACAGTGTTAAATTTTTTAGTCGTAATTTTGTTGGGTTCTGCTTTAACTTTTTGAAACTTTGGTAGATAATTTAGTTAAATCTGAATGTCGAAAACTGTATTCCTAATAGGTTGAAATCTATAACCCAATCTAGCTTCACGTCCTGTTTTTTTTTTCAAACCTGATTGAGAAAAGAACTACATATATAGCTATTGATAATATATGTACATGTGTAGAACAAATCTTCACAACAGCGGTATGCATTCCGCCCATTCATTAGTTTCCTCCAATCCATACAGGTTGAACATTTTGAACCGGAAGCAATTTTGGATCCCTAATGCATGCAATTAAGGAGTACAATTTAAAATGTCGCTTTATATTTTACATGGTTAATAAGGGATTTGAAATTTTTTTGGGGAGGCAAACATTATACTGTTTCAGTGAGTGATAACACATTGATGTAACACATATAAAAGAGGCTGGACGATTCAGAATAGAGAAGAACTCTATCGTCGTGTTATTAATCGGCCGAAAGACACAGACATCGCTAACAAGGACAACACTATCGATAACACAGGCAATAACATCTCTGTGTAGATGACCTATATAGCTGCTTCGATTCCAAGTAAGCTTAAGGATATACATTTGTCCCATGCATTATGTAAAGGAATCTCTTTGTCTATGCATGTCCTTCGATATTCTCCACATTCGTTCATCCAATCGACTTCACACTTGACCAATGCCTTGGTGACACATCAAGTGCAGTGTAAAGTATTGAACAATTTCGTGAGAGTATTCGGCAATGGTGGTTCACAAATCTTTTCAACTGTCGCTGCCGTCAACAATCCGGATTTGCTCACAAAACTCACATTCATCAGATCTTCTGCATGCTTGTCTCGCCATATCAACATCCAAATCCCGGACATAAGTCCTTGTATTTCCATCCCATTCCTACTTAATCTTAGCGTTCTGAGAGCGCAGACATTGGATATCAACAGGCGTCAAGGCGGACAGTTTTTATTCCACTCCGTCTTTACGCCTAAAAGACACTCCAAACGTTCTTAGGGGTTGTGTCCCGCTCGGAAGTGTGGATAGGCATTGACGTGAACCATTCATAACGGCACTTTGGCAATAACGAAAACTGTGTGTTCGGAATTGATGTAAGAGCAAATTTATCATGTAGCCACTAGATTAGAAGCAACATGAGAACCTACTGTCCAGTTGTTCTGAGCTGTTTCTATTCTACACCCTGACGATTAATTATTCAGTATATAGATAAAAGGATTTATTCCCATCATTTGGTTAAATTTTCACTTTCGGTTTTTCTTCACGTATGAGAAAATGAAAAAAATATAGTGACCTTGAAGTGAAAGTGAAACATTTGGCAATAATCTCTTGGCACATCTTCTGTCAGATGTTCTTTCTAGAAATCGATGTTGTGTTATGGTGCGGAGTACACTTAAGACGGATAAGCTTAAGAGGGAAAATCTTAAGAGGAATAACCTTAACCCCGGAAGATAATATATGGCTAAGCGAGAATGGATTAGACAAGTGCGGTGAAACCGACGTTATAAACATAATGGGGGTAGCGTATATGTAACTCTTCGTATATCCACAGTGAAATGAGGGCGGGTAGATACACAAATCCGAGGATACAAAGGGGCAATACTCTGCACGAATGTCATATCTTGTAATATCGAAGAGCCCAAAAATTTCCTGCGTTCGGATCCCGCCCCGGAACACTACCACAGATTAACGGATCAGAGCTATACCTAGGGCCAAGCTGTGCATGAGGTACAGTCCAAATCTCTCCATAACTGTTCCTTAAAACGTTTGATATACAGCAGAAAAGCCAAGATACAGATAAATGCCGGCCAAAATAGAAGCTTCTTGGCGCAGGTAATTCTGTTGACAGATACTCAGATAATCATAATTAATGGACGAAGAGATACCTAGATATGAACGAACAAGTGAACACGAATAAATGAAAAAAAATGAGCGAGTAAGAAAGACGAATGGAGAATTCAATGAACGATAGTAAGAGCAAATCGCCTGTAGTAACTATGCTTATTGCTTGAATAATAAAAAGTCCTTTTGCATACCATCGGCCTTCTAGATAGCGAAAGAGCTGGATCAGTACAACACGGAATGCAGTGCTGTAATACGTTTTATGTACTTAATAGTAAATCGATTCACGCCTACGTGATAATTCAGATATTGACACAACAAAATAACTCGTACATGTCTGACTCCCATTTCTAAGTGAGACGACTACTCGGATTGTTACGCACGCTGACTTGAATGCTCGCTCAGGTAATACCTTTTAGATAGGAATGTAGCGAGCCACGATTCACCGTGCATTTAATGGCTTGTACATTTACTAGCCTAAGGGGCTTTTCTCCGGCCTCATTAATTACGATATATGTTATGGTATTTACGGATGTTGTGAGAGGTAAA
Source organism: Liolophura sinensis (assembly GCF_032854445.1). Classification (NCBI taxonomy): domain Eukaryota; kingdom Metazoa; phylum Mollusca; class Polyplacophora; order Chitonida; family Chitonidae; genus Liolophura; species Liolophura sinensis. The sequence continues at coordinate 8,072,182 of NC_088306.1, forward strand.
CACGACGCTATAGACAATGGCTATTGTCGAAGAGGACTGATTAACCATGGTGATTACCTACAACGACTGTTTGTATTAATTACTGCTGTATCAATATTCATACAGGGAGATGGGCTGGACTATTATACCGACCTTACTTACTATTAACGATGTGTAGGTAAATATAAACTGGTTCTCTTGGCAAACTGAAATCCGGCAGTAGAATAGCCAGGTCGTTCTGTTCGCCAATTCAAAACAGCGAGATCAAAGGCATATACCCATGTTCCGGTACAGCCTTTACATTGGTGGATGCTTAGAATGATTACGATGGCCAGAAAAAAGTGCCTACAAAGGGCACACTGAAATGGCCTTTTTTTGAAGCCTTAAACCCCAAACAAGCCTCTTTTTCCTGAATGTCATATTTCCATACAGGTTGGCTAGGTATGCTCCATAAACACAAATAGGTTTGCTGAGTACTGGCATTAAGGGTTAATAAGTTATAGCTTTATCTCGTGTTACACTGTACGTGTCATGTTCATCTAAAGATTTAATAATTATTTACTATTTTTTTCTAAATTCATAACCATATGCGATGACAACTGCCGGTACATGTAATTGTCGGCATTGTGCACAGCCTATGCATACAGGGACTTCCATAGTTGCGTACAGTATAAACACATGCATGTTGTGGACGTAGGCGTTAGTATCCGGAGGTTTGTTATCTATCAGTTGACAGTCAGGGGTATTTTATAACTACCGTGTATCGGTGTCGTTGTTGAAAGTCGCAGTTGCATTCCTCTCGTGGCTTTCATCTGTAAAATGGCGAGAGCAGATACGTCTGTTTTTGATGGATATAGAATTCTACCATCTTATGATATAAACAAATGCCTTTCTGAGGACCATCTCGTCTAGAAACCTGAAAAAACCTGACTCAAGGGCCCTTCAGCGACAGTTGTTTTTACAACCGTATGCAGAATAGCTAACCATTTCGTGGAGAAATTTGATATGCTTGTTATCACTCTTGTAGCTTTATTTAACACTGAACTAAGTGACGAAGCTCTGACAGCTCGTAAAGGTTAATAATAAAATTCGGTGGAGACCACCAAGAATTGGTGGAAAAATGCATAAAAGCAGCTTCACTATCTAGTTATTTTACTCACATAGCATTTTACTCACATTACTGTGCCCTTTTTCAATATTGTAGTGCACTCAATTTAATAAATTACATGGGTGTAGCTAATTATGAATAAATACTACATCTGGACACTAATCCTTTAAACAGCGCGCATGTGTAGTATCAGGAACATTCTTACATATATAATACCAGATACACGGGGAGGGGGTGTAAAGATTTCAAAACATATAATCACCTACTGCATACAATAGAGTATTAACGTTCACGCGCTTGAAAACCGTAGGTGACATGAAAGCTAATCAGCATACAATAGAACATATACGTTAGATGCAGTAGGATCAATACAGACGCAAATACGTACACACACCTATCTAACAAGAGACATGTATTAATCACAACAAACAGGAATGCATCCATACAAATATTAAACAAGGAGAAACAAATATAAAATAGATAAACTTAAATATACGTTTCATTTATTGCCATCGGAAATAGAAAGGCAATCTGAAATGTCCACAGATTGTTGAATACAATATATTACTCTTGTCTCCGTTAAGGCATGAGAAAAAATCAACCTTTTAAACCGTAAATAGGGATCCAAAATTGCTTCCCAGCTAGTATGTGTATTACAACGAATGTAATGGCCGGACTGTGTAAAACCGGTGTGAAGATTATTCTACACATGTATGTATTTTTATAGCAGATATAATTCTTTTCTTCAATTAAAAAAAAAATCAGTTTTAAAACTGCCCTCATTGCTCCTAATGGCTGGATTTGGTCTTGGCCTAAAACTAGAACAGTATTTTGTACTCTAGAACTGTAACAAAAGGCAGACAATATTGGTATATCGACTTCGTCCTCGTCTATCGATTGGACTTCTCTGATAAATAGGCCTACGTCTGGATATTAGGAATGGGGCTTTCTTCTGCGAAGACATGCGTCGTGTTCTCACATACAAAGACTCAACTTTTATCCGAGAGTGGCTTGCACAACGTAAAGAAGGAGATGTATATGCATTCACCTATGACTGTTTGCTATTCGGAGTTTCCTGAACACTGGAACAACAGCTACTCTATCCGCACATTTCCGTACTGACTGGTGCCGACTTCATCGCTAACGTGCGAACTCTGGTACATGTACATGTGCCAATGAGTGACCGTGTAACGTGAGACTGCTGAGATGTCTCCGACATGTGCGGTGCCAGTGGGAGCCGAAAACACCATCTGACCTTCTCTTGACGATACGTTGAAACTGTTACAATAAGACGTAGTAAAATTGGACATTTGTCTCTGGAGCATTTATTCGATGCCGTGCAGCAGAAGTTTTCTGACAATGCACCAAAATTATTTTCTGTAAAAGGGCTCTGAGAAAGGTTCTAGACAACTTTGCGCACTGACAGTATCTTCCAGTATGTCACAATATTCTACAGTTCTGCTAAACTGACTGGTACCAATCGGTACATCTATGGGCTTTGTAAATCAAAGAAGTGATAAATGTCGAAGAACTCAGCGACGAATAACTAAGACAATAGAGCAAACTAAAATATTGGTATGTTGGCTATGCCATCTCTCATCGGATGGGCTGGCATCATAAATACGGTATCGGCAAAAATGTCCTTCTTTATCGACGACAGACACCGTGTACCAGCACAAAGAGTCTTAACTCCCGTTTTATGGCAATGAATTGCACCACTAAGTGGAGGAGAGCTGAAGAGAAAGAATTTTCGTGCCCGTCTAGGATTCCAAGACCCTTGAAGTTGTCGGTAGAACAACTACCGCTCTGTTTGTCTGTAGATTTCAGCATTGATTGATGCCGCTCTCATTGCTGAGCTCTTCGGATCACGTTGACATGTACGAAGTAATATCTCTATGGTCTAAGACTGATATAAAGTCTACTGTGCCAACTGGAGCAGAAACTGCCAAGCCCTCCTGGGCATGAAAGGGAAACTGTGGCCAAAGGGTGTTGATAGTATGCCTGAAATGTTTTGTTAATATCTGGGTTATAGGCTCAGAGAAATTTTCCACAGTTGATAAGTAAAATCATAGTTATGTGCGCGAAGCAAGGCAGCAGCAAGTACCATTTGTAAAGTCTTTGGTATGACCCGACCCGGGTTTGATCCCGGGTCTCCCGACTTCGAGGCGGACGCTCTAAGCAATAGGCCAACGAAGCGGTGTAAATTGATAAAAAGGGCTAAAGATTTCTAAAGAAAGCGTATGCAGAAATGATCTAGCCACAGAAGCAAAAGATCGAAAAACGATAGATACAGCCATAAACAACGAAAAATTTTCCTCCGCGGTGTAAACCTTTTTTCCACAGTCGAAAGCTTTTCTCTGCGGTGCAAAGCTTTATTCCGAGGTATAAACCTTTTCTTCCAGGTAGAAATGTTTTCGCCGAGGTATAAACCGTTTCTCCGAGGTGCAAAGGTTTTCTTCGCGATGTATACCGTTTCTCCGCGATGCAAGGGTTTTCTTTGCTGAGAATGATAACTTTCAGCAGAATGTCCTTAGATGTTTTGTCATTCAGTAGAAAATGTTAAAAGTGCGAATGGCACCAACGGACCACCACATGTATATAAATGAAATCCTTTGAGAGACATCTTTAAACTGACGTTCGATCACGAGGGAGAGAGTTGTCAATATCGCACCACTTCTTAGGCTTACATTTAAAAAAATCCTTTCCTGTCCACATTGCCCAATGTTCTCTTGAAGATTTCTTTACATCGGATAAAGAAAATCAGATCAATATAAACTGTGCAATAATGTTATGTTGTAAAGAAATTTTACAGGCATTGATTACTTGCGTCTCCATGAGAGTTATTTTTTCTCTATATGCCTTAGCATAGAAGACGCGTTTAATATCTGGGAGCAAACGTAACTCCTTATATGTGACGTCTTTCAAAGTTGTAAATATCTGATCGAAATAATTTCTTTTCAACATCTAACTAGAAATAATTTGTGCTTTAATATCATCCAGGGAACAAGGCTGTAACTTGTAAATGCATATGTTACACGTGAATACATACAACGGAAAGAAATTTACCTTTGACAAGGACTTACCATACATGGAAAGTAAGAATCAAAGTTAAATTGACTGTATTAAAGAAGAGTGTTTCAGAAAATGTAGTTTTTCTACGCTCTCTTTCTAAAATCGCTTTCACACGATGCGATTTGTCGTGTCAACGCGTCGAACTGGACAAGAGGAATGAAAATGGAGGTTTATTCCGTAAACCGCGTTAAGCAGATGCGATATTTCGAGTGTTGCAATGGCATAAATGCGAGTATTCCCCGCATTCAGTCGTTTAGTCGCTTTCCATGGGTCAACTCACCTTTACCGCCAAGCCAATGGGGTTGTGTGATGGAGTGGGTTCGATGCTGGTCCTGCTGATTTGGCTACGGCTCTAAGGCATGACGCTTTCATATCCTCAATGTATCAGCGAGACCACCTTAAGAAAATTCAATTATTCTTGACAATGACAAGCATCTGACCCGAAATAAAGACGATAGCATGAACACTGGTTAGGATAACATTCCCCCTAAAAGCTAACGCTTACATTTGAATTAACCAAGACATATATAAGACTTCTTGTCATTCATAACTGATGTAATGCAAAACTCACGTGTTCTAAGTTCGCATAACTATCGATTCTAGAAGAACGGAAATCTTTTTAAACAAGATTAATAATAGGACAGGGGATAATTCACGGCAAAAGCCGGAGTCCTAATTGTGTGGGTGTTCGTTGTTGATGGACACGATAGCAAAACCCTGTGGATGAATGTCTGAGTCTGCTGTTCATGACTTTCTCGCCCTTTCTACCAATTAAGGTTTCTAACAAAGAAGGTTTCTAACAATTAAGGTTTCTAACCATTAACGCTACGTGCTTATAGATTGCAGCCTTTTAACATATTATACTTCAGTATTAATATACATATACCACTCCTGGCGATTCGCGCCCCTGAGAATATTCCATCTCTGTCAGAATTCATGAAGGTTCCACTCTCTCAGTGTTTATCCTGTTTTAAAGGAGAAGAAAATTTTAAAGTACGACACTATCGGGTGAAAAGAGCACATTTTTTTTTCTATCTGGTAGTGCCTGCTGCGTGATTTTGCGATTTTTCCTCGCCATACACGTAAAGCCTGAAAACGGCAAAGCTGGCGTAAATCGCGGGGTCCATCGCGTCCTCCATCTTTAACATCCTGTAATTTATGCTGGAGGTGTGTTGCCTCTCAGCCAATGAGAGTGGTTAAAACTGCCGGCTTGTTCGTGTAAACTCTGAACCTACGTCTAAACATTCCAGTTTCCCGATCGTCAAGCGGAAAACGAACTGTACTGTTCGCTACCTTCTGGGAAGAAGAGTTCTACCGGAAATGTACAAACTGCACCCTTGGCGGTTTCCGATGGCAATTCTCCCCTTAACACAGAAGATATCAGGGCTAGTTCTTAGGCAAAATGGATTCGCCCACAGAAGGTTTTGGTGCTGACTTTATTTATAATTCATCAACTTTAGGTACATATTAGAATTTTTTATGGCATGCACCTGCGAGGAAATACATACTCTTTTCAATTGTATTAAATTAATATTTAAATGTTTTGGGAACAGGACACACTTTTGAGAGACACCGTTATTACCGTGACTCAGCCAACCAATAATGTGATTCTAAGTACAAGCCATGCTGCTGAAAACAGGTCCTGCTCTGATTGGCTAGAGAGATTGGCTAGAGAGATTGGCTAATTCGATTAAGCGTGTGATAGTTGTGAACGGTTGGTTGCACGCTACATGTATGAGGTAATCATGACGAGGCTTTCTTAGTGTTAGATAATAAAGGGAAGAGTATATCTGAAACCAGATTTATTTAGGTGCTGTCAGCTCGTCAGACACACTTAAGCCAGGGAATTGTGTTAGAGTCTGGGTATGCCAGACTGGCTGAAGGATCTTTCCGCGAAACAATAGCATTATATATGGGTTGGGCTTCTGGTCTGTTTTAGGTAATACATCTTAGCAGTACACTATATGTTGATAAGAAGTAACCAGTTTGTCATAACGACAACAGCTCAGGTGCTGAGTTGTGATCTATTTGTAGACGTACAGCATAGAAAATAAAAGTAGCCCGGACAGTGTTATAGTGGGCTAATGCTCCGGCCGAAGGTTAATTGGGAAGGTCTTCCAGCAACCTGCGGATGGTCGTGGGATTCTTTAGGGCTCTCTCCAGTTTCCTTCCACCATAATGCTGGTCGCTGTCGTATAAGTGAAATATTCTTTAGTACGGCGTAAAACACCAATCAAATAAACAAATTAATAGTTGGCAAATGGTCACAGGTAACCGACTTGGGTTAGGGCTTTATTCTGACTGTTCATATGACTGTTGCAACTTGTTACATCTCACTGGTCTCGAGTTCCTCAAAATGCCGTGACACACTTCCAAGAAACGACCATGTATTGACTGGATATTTAAACTTGTCCCATTCCTGTATTGATTGTGACATGTTAGGTTTACTGTATTGTTTCGAAATAAATTTACCCTTACGGGCAAAACTGATTTTTTTTTTGGTGAAAACATAAACCGTATGTCTACAGGCAAGAGTCCTGCTCCTCTCCCTACTCAGGATTTCAAGGTACACTGAAAGAAATATACACACATAAAAAGGACATGCAAACCAGTGTTGTTGGTCCAGCTGAGCAGTCGATTGATCAAAGAGTGATAGAGCGATATTGCATCTCTTTTGTCTCAGTTATTTAACATTTTTAGTATGACTTCTTTTTTTTATTATTCCGTGAGTATTTAAAGTGATGGCGTCTTTTTTCTAGAAACGAAACACATGAACGAATTCTAATTCTAAGTCGATTGAGTATATTACTTGTTTTTAGAAAAGAATAATTAAATATCAAAGAAGAAAAGTTTCTTAACACACTTCCGGGGAGATCAAAGTTAGAAACCAAGGACTGTTTTCTATTTGTTCTACAGCAGTAATATGCCGGAAAAAACTAACATTGCCACTCATATACGTCTACAAATTTTATTTTATAGCAAGCAAAAAACAGAAACCTGTAGTCATTAATTCCATGGCTCTGCCTTTTTGAACTAGATTTGGTAGCCTATACAATAATACTGCGCCACAATTTACCCTAACGTTCCTATTCAACAACCTCATTTGTGCTTTGAACCATAGTTAGCCTACTTACCTTATATGGAGATATGACATTCAAGAGGAAGGCGCTTGGTTTGGGCTTCAAGTTTTCCAAGGACCGTTTAAAAGGCACGATTTGTGTGCCTCTTTATAGGCATCATAATTATTCTGAGAAATCACCTGTGTAAAAGCATGGCTACCTGCACAGGTACATGTGAAGGTGCGTTTTGATCTCGCTGCTTTGAAGTGGCGAACACAACGACTTCTCTATTCCACCACCGGAGTTCAGTTTGCCAGAAAGAACCAGACCATATTTACCCACACATCGTTAACAGTAAGTGAGGTACGTATAGCAGCCCGGCCTATTTTCCTACACGTTTATTTATACAGCCGTAATTAACATCAACAATCGTTGTATGTAATCACAATGGTTAATCAGTGCTCTGCAGCATTAGCCGTCGTCCTCATTGTCTCCAGCGTGAGGTTTATTTATCACAGCGTCAGCCCATAACGGAACACGTATCTTAATTAAGGAGGCGGGGTAAGTCCCCAGTGGCTTTTAATGTAAACGTTTCTTTTTATACAAATCATAAAATGAAGGGTAAATCATGCCTGAATACATTCCTATCTAACAGATACTGGTTGAACAGCTAAGAGTAATGGCACTCACAATTCATGACAATGGGAAGGAGAAATGTGCCAGTTGGTCAGAATGACAACAGATTGTTTTGTATAGCTTATTTTATTGCGTCATTATCTTGTATCTTGTAAAATCAATTGATTACTGAGAATTCTACACCAACAGAAATATTAGTCTATGGCTCTACTGCATAGAAGATTCAATGTATTCTCTTTTGAATCAAATGAAAAAGGTATAAAAAGACATTTTATTATTCAAGGAGTAAACACGTTCATCTGGAAAACTAACTCGCACTTTTACTCATTCATTTCTCACCTAATCTTCCTTACTTGTTGACTGACTTAACAACTCGCTCAATTGGTTATGCATTCATATCTTCTTCATTCATTCGATCAGAAGTTCCATTATTTGTTAAGTATGTGTTCATCCACCAGTCCACTAAGTCGCCTACGCAGGCATTTACCCTTGAATTCGTTACCTTATCTTATTCGTTTATTCCTCGTTGTGAGTTCATATCCAGTCCATGCAGACTTTATCTCCGACCGTAAGTATTGAGGCCTTCCAGCAACCTGCAGATGGTTGAGAATTTCCCCAGGGCTCTTCCGGTTTCCTCCGACTATAATGCTGGCCCTCGTCGCATAAGTGAAATATTCTGCTGTACAGTGTAAAAACCGTACATAAATGAACCTTTCATTCCCACTGTTCCATACTTATTCATTTATTGACTCACTGACTCCATCATTTATCCACTCTTTCAACTGTCCATCCATCCATCCATCTATCCAGTAATTAATTCATTCATCTGTTCATTCATTCATCCGTCAATCCAACCATTTAATCAGTCATTCTAGTCACCCATCTCTTCATTGATCGATGCTTCCATTCATCCGTGCACTGACATATTCATTCATCTATTTATTCAGTGATTCACCAATTCACTCACTTACTCATTATTTCAATGACACAATTTCTCTGTGGGATGATTTAACACGGTCCGGATGGAGGCGATTATTCACAGATTTTCCCCTTGATTGCCAGATAGAGTGTTGGCCGATTTTTACAACGCTGCCCGGAGTGGAGAAGACTACTAATGACTGCTGTGTGTTGAAGTCATTTTATCTCTCTCTGTACGTTTCCATGGTGTTGGTGAGAGATATTTCATGAAAGTACACTACTCTATATTCCTAGCTCGCATGCGACATTTCGCAAGTGTGTGCCACTGTACGCAGAGTATTGCCCCTTCGTATTTGGGGAATTGTGTATTTACCAACAGCAGAGGTTTAAGCTCTCGTTTTCATCCCGACCCTTGCTGAATCATTCGTTAACAACGTCTTTCTCGCCGATGGTCAGGTTTAATTGACTAGTCCATTCTCGTTATCAAAGAATTCCCACATCTTTTTACGATTGACCCTGTCGTCATATCAAATTCCTATAGCACCTTTCAACCGGGAGGAGCTAGACGGGAGGAGCTGTTGTGACCAATACGAGTATCCGTCTTACGTGTGCACTTCACAATCACAGAACACGGATTTGCTGAGAGATTTCATCGGGTGACCTAGTTAAGATGAAAGTGTAACGGGGTCTAACTGCCTGCAGTGTTCAATTCAGTCGACGATCCCACTGTAAGGAAACAAAAGACCATCACTGACCTCGAAAAATGCGTGGATTAATAAGGTAAAGGTGCTTTAAATCGGGCTATAAATCATACATTTATGACTCTTGTTACGTTCCTGTACGTTACAGTGCTGTAGGTTTCTCCGGGCTTTACTTTTGTTGCTTTCACGATAGCCAAGAGAGCAGCTGCATGTGTTGTGGAATCATGTGTTTGTTTTTTTATAAGTCATTGATCATTTGACCATAGGAAGATCATGTTTTTGTTTCATTGCGTTTAGCAATTTTTTTGACATTATTTCCGTCAGATCACCAAGATATCTTCTTGTTATAAAATGGCCATATTTATATTCTTGCCTCATAGGGACTTCATACCAAATACTCCGCACATAAATATTTATTTATTTATTTGATTGGTGTTTTACGCCGTGCTCAAGAATATTTGACTTATGCGACGGCGGCCAGCATTATGGTGGGTGAAAACCGGGCAGAGCCCGTGGGAAACTCACGACCATCAGGTTGCTGACAGACCTTCCCACGTACAGCCGGAGAGGAAGCCAGCATGAGCTGGACTTCCATTCACAGCGACACACATGAATAAAAAATAAGAATGGCTAAATGAGTGATTATGGATTGAGGTCACATCGGTTACACTGCAGTCAAATCGTGACGAGAGCATGCTGATATTAGGAGACAATAAGTGGTAGTCGACCATCAAATACACAATTGCTGGATCATTTTAAAACCAGCTAAAATAACACAAAGTAAAAAACCAGTTGACATGTTTGAGAAATGTCGAGTTTAATATATTGATATAAATAAATACTTTAATATGTGTATTAAGTTATTAAAAGTTCAAAAGTATAAAAGAAATAACTGACATTAGGTGGACAGTGAATTCTAATATCCCTGCTAACATTACGGCTTCACAATAAAATTGCACTTGGACCAGTTTTTAACCCACTATGTCCGTTATTTTGTTCAATGCTATCAGGTATAGCCCACGTCAAGACAGCAGATATTCTGTGGATTAGACAGGCTAATGTTTATCCACTCTTCCGAGCGAGACGCAAGACCTGAGAACATCTGGAGTACCATAAAAACAGACCGAGTGGAGGATTGTCCGCAATGACGAATGCTAATTTCAATGTCTGTGCTCTCAGGACGTTACAGCTCAGCAAGACTGGAATTAAAATAGACGGACTAATGTCCGGGTATAGGATGTTGACCACACGCTTACAAGGGCCGTCTCTCAAGGGAGCCCCATCAGATAATTGTTTTGAAATCCATGAATTCCGGCTTAATGCTCACCTAAATTTGGTCCTCGTGAAACGTCGTCAAATTTTACTTGATGTGCCGGTGGCTATACGGCAGACAATCATTGGCCACTTGTCTCAACAGCGTTAGTTTGTAGGCAGAGAAAGAGAAATCCGATTCAAGGGTATAATAGTTGGTCAGTGAAAGTTATTTTTATAGCAGGTGATTAGCAGATGATATACCCATCAGGAATGATCAGTTCCCACGCCTGAAGGAATATGGTATGTTAGGAGGGATTACAGGGCAATTTTTTGTTTAATACAAAAAATCACTGGTATCGGGCTATACTGTGTAATGTACCGAAGTCCTTATCACAAGACATGTGTTCAGTTCCGGCAGAGGACAGTGAATTTGTAAAGTCTACCACTTCAAATGTTGGTATGAATTTGTTTGAAAATGAACTATCAATTGCTATCTTACTTTCGGTAACGCAGATCGGGCGTACACTTCTGAACGTTACACATAAAGTAGTTCCCTAGGAACTTAATTTACCAATGGCTGCGTGTTACCACGGGTATTCCTCCGTCGATAAAAATACCGCCCTCATATGCCTGAAAAAAATATTCAGTATTAGGAATTAGGCAGCAATTAAACAATCATTCAATTAATCAATCCAAAATATTTTCTACATTATTATAGCTGCATATCTCCGGCAGGAAAGTCTGCCTGCAGCCCGCGAATGGTCGTGGGTTTCACCCGGGCTCTGCCCTCTTTCCTGCCACCGTATAAGTGAAATATTCCCGAGTACGGCGTGCAGCACCAATCAAATAAACAAATTAATAAATATTGCCACATAGGATAAGGAAAGACTTTTTTCACTGGTTTTGTTTATATACTATGTTCTTCTATAGTACAGGATCCAGGGTCAATCCTGGGTCGAGTGACACACAAGACCTGAGAAGATGTAACTTCCTCGCGTGGTGTTCAGCATAAAGAGGATAGTGCAACGACTGGTTGACCTGTATTGGTATAATGGCTCCGGCGGGTCGGCTTACTTGCCTTCGGTAAGTCGTCTCAGTGAAGCAACACTAGATAAAAGAGCGGTGGAAATCCATCCTGCAACAAGGGAGCACATGCACTCTAAGTATTCCTTCGTCGTCATATCACTGAAAAATTGGTAAGTACGATATTAAACTCCAAGCACTCCGTCACTCACTCTATAATAAACTCCTCTATGCAAACACTGGTCTAAATCCAGAAAAGGGCATTGCACGATCTAACTCGATATAAGTCAGACGTTGTACCGTTAACTGATCTCTATCCAAAAAAATTGCACTTGTCTAAATTTATGTTCTACGCATATCCTGTAATACAGCATCAAATCTCGTGTTAAAAGCATAGATGATTCACCTGTAAAGAATTTGGTACAGTCTTTTTTTTAAGTAAACGGTCGAAATGAAAATCTATAACGAATCGATAGCGTGTTCTTTGGCATTATAAAGTGAACCTAATACACGTACAGTGCGCCATTTAGCTGTCGCTTTCAACTGTGAGAATGTCACCCGGAATTGTCCCTAGGCTGCCATTAATTTTGCCAGATGATTGTAAACATAATTAAAGGCGTACATAATGGGCAGTAAAATAAGTGAAAAAAGGTGGCAAATAATCACATGTAAGCGTTGGTTTACGGCCTCTTGTCAATTTACCTCAGTTAGAGGTGTATACTAACTGTTTATGGGAATGCTTAGTCAGTAGCAAATTCCACGCTTCTAGCGTCATTTTAACCTCGTTTTAAAGAACATAACCCTTTTGCCTAATAGTACCTGTCACAATCATGTTGCTTTCCAGGCAATGTATAGCATTGTGTACTGCTTAAAAGTCAATCAAACGAGAACTGCCCGCTCAGGATAGAGTATGTACATATACACTTAGACGTTCGGCATACAGAATGGAAATCGGACTTGATGGTATCAAAATTACACGAAAAAGTCTTAAAGAGCTGTCTTCAAAATGAACAGCTTGGAGGAAATGTGTACACTGAAATACATGCAATAGCCTGAGTGCACAAAGATACTGTGAAGATCTATGCTACACATGTATGCATGCTATCCGAAAATGCAGTTCTTTCGGGTTTAATAAATCAATTTTAAAACTGTGCCCACTGCCCATTTTCATAGCTTTTTTGGTACGCTGTCCATGTTCCCACCTTAAGAAAACAAAAGAAGCATTATGTGTGGAAAAACTGTGAAGGAAGGCAGACAAGCCGGAAAAATGAAGTATTGTCATATCGACTTCGCCATCACCTATCGATTGTATTTGTCTCATAAATACGTCTGGGTATTGGTAAAGTCATTTTCTTCTGCAACCACATTCGACGTGTTCTCACAATCAGCAACTCTGCTTTTAACCGAGCGTGGCTTGTGACACTGAAAGGGACGTATACAAATGGTATTGTTACAAAGATGTTCGATTCCTACAGTAACATTAGCACAAAAGTTTATCCCTGACGTCCATGTGCATAGCGTCGCATACATGACACAGTAAGTAAGCTGGATCCCAGATACTGTTCTGAGAAGCTCCGGAAGATTTGAAAATTAGGTACTGGTAATGAATTTGCCTTTTTCTGCTATTTTAGACACCTGCATTTTATGAGATTAGTTTTAAACTCTATCCAGTACTTGAATATCGTCAGTATAACTATGTAAGTAAAATCATTTTCTCTTGTGTCTTTTTGAGTTCAGTACGATATGAAGGCCACTCCAGCGGTACCTGTTAGGCACGAATATAGCCAGAAGTGATTTACCGTTAATTTAATGGCTTGTACAAGTTACATTTACATTAAAGGCCACCAGGGCTTCCCTCGCCTCTTTAATTAAGATACTTGTTCCGTTATGGGCTGACGCTGTGAGATGTAAACATGGCCATATAGACAATGAGAGCGGCGGCTAATGCTGCAGAGCACTGATTAACCATGGTGATTACTTGCAACGATTGTTTGTATTAATTACGACTGTATCGATAATAATACAGGCAGGGAGGTGGCCTGGGCTATTACACAGGCCTCGCTTACTGCTAGCGATGTGTGTGGATAAATATGGCCTGTTTGTTTCTGGAAAACTGATCTCCTGTGGTGAAATAGAGACGTCGTGTTAGCCACTTCAAAGCATCGAGATCAAAGGCAGATTCACATTTGCCGGTGCAGGTAGTGATGCTTTTACACAGGTGGGTGAACAGGCTGATTATGATGCCTACAAAGAAAATGAACTCAATGAAGCATATAGAATGTGTTTTTAAATGGCCCTTGTAAAACTTTAGGCGCAAGCCACGCCCCTTTCTCCTGAAGTTCACATTCTAGACATGTTAAATAGGCTAACTATGCTCAAAAACACAATTGTCTGTTAACTAGGAAAGTGAAGGAAGGCTGTTTACCTTAGTATCCTAATTCAGTGGTATAGAAACGTAAAACGTAAAATAACGTTCAAACAAGCCGAATTGTCAAATAAAGGAGTAATTATTTGTGACATATAGGTTAAGCGGGCCAAGTATGCTCCAAAACACAAACGAGGTTGTTGAACAGTTAAGTGAGAAAAGTGATTAGAAGTGATTGGCATAATTCGTTGATAAAAAAAACTTTAAAACAATGTCGCTCTCAATTAATGAGCAAAGGCTTTGGTTTTCGCAGTAAAATGCCTTTACAGATGCACGAAAAAAAAATGACTTCCTCTCTGTGTGACAACCGGAATAAGATTCATTAAACGATATAAATTAACACTGGAGATCTGAAGTCTTATACCAAACGGTACAATAAAGACGTCAACCCCTTGAAGTCGTATTAAGCTAATCAAAAGAGAGCCCATTTTTTTTGAAGTGTTATGTCAGTTACGATGCAAAAGGGAGACCAGTCACACGGATTAAGCCTTTATAATAAAATGATCGACTGACCGGGCCTAACACTTAAAAATTTATTTAAGGATCTAAGCATTTTTTAATGACTTAAAGGGCTACTCGACTCAAAGACAATTCATTTTGATTCAATAGCTTAACATCTGATCCTATGTAATGATTGAATTACAGATAAAATGTTTTATCTGATTAAGGGTTGATTGTGTCTTGATTGGAAATTTATCTTGTAAGGAACTGAATGTCACATTCCATGGTATCCATGATTTTCTTCTATGCAAATGACTGTATGCTAAATTAGGTGTGTGGTTCTGTTGTGCCAAAAGAAAAGTGTCACAGCTAAATATCGCAGATAATTATCACAGCTAAAAAAGCAGGCCCAGCCTCAACATTTTGACCTGACTTTCACCACTTATACAAGTTTGCACACCTCGACTTCGTTAGTCCTGTGTAAAGGGCAATGCTCAATTTGCAATGTTGATTTCAGGAGATGCAAGAGTAGCAATACACCTCTCAACTAATTAACAGAAAACCACGTCGCTTGTTTCCTAGCTGCTCACTTATTTGGTGTGATTATCCGGAATTTTGCTCTGCCATTAGCTGAGACTGTTCTGGCATCAGTGTGTGAATGCGTCGAAAGCTAATCACGATCTATGCGCACTGTAGTTCCCCACTGCTTGAGGATAGATTTATTTATTTATTAGATTGGTGTTTATATTCCACTTATACGACATCGGCCAGCATTATGGTGGAAGGGAGCCGGACAGAGCCCCGGAGAAACGACGGCAATCCGCAGGCCACTGCAAGACCTTTCCACGTACGGCCGGAGAAGAAGCTAGCATGAGCTGCACTTGAACTCACAGAGGCCGGATTGGTCAGAGGCTTCCGGGTCATTAACCTGCGCTAGAGCGCTAACCAAATGAGCGCTTAAGAATAGGACAAGCCCATATGATTTCAAGGGTACAGAAAAAACTAAAATAAAAAGTCATCACTTTCTACAGTCTTGCCTTGTCTCCACTCTAGACTTGTCTATCAAGGTTTCTTCTGCTAGTAAATCTGTGGTGTATTTTGTAACATTTTTACTTAATCGTCAGTTTTTGTTATTAGTACAGAACAAATGTGTATGGGACAGGACAAGTCCTCCTGATTACTGATCAAATAATCATTGTGAATATATAATAATTAAATGATCACCGAAATGTATCATATGAACAAGGCCAGCTTCGCGAAATACCATGAGATTTGATAGCATCCATATTTTACAGGTTAAATATGTGCCTCATATCAGTGCGCGAAATATAATTTACACTTCTTAATGTCATATCATCAGCTGTATTAAAAACGCCTTTAAAATTACATATTGATATAATTCAAAACTTTTGAAAGACAAAACAGTTAAGTAATTTAGTCTTTCGATAAAGTTTCGCATTGAACCACGTGTAACTATGTGCACACGCGCTGGAAATTGAACTATGGAGATGGGAAAGGTGTACTTAAGTTGTTTCAATAGGAAAAGAAAAAAAACAGCCAATCAGGAAGGTAAATATAACAAGACTTTTAACCTTAGTGTTATAAAAATATAGAGATTTAATCCATTATCTGCACTTGATTTCTTTAATGTATTTCTTCGCGGCCGACGTGACACGGTGTCATGAAGTGCAATTACATGTGTCAGGGAAAAATCGACCGAGGAATATAAGTACATGAGTACATTGCTCTAATGCAATTTAGCTTAACTTAGTAACATAAATAAGGAAAAATATCAGCTGAGTGAAGTCACGTAACTGTTGTATACATTATAGATATTATGTTTCAAACGACTTTGTAAAATCTTTAGCAGTGAGTTTCTGCACGACAGAAGCTTTCTGTCCGGTCTATTACGGCACTGTGCAGCACTGTGATTACCTCCCCTTGTTCCCATGTTATATGTCCACATTTTCTTGAAACATAAACAGACGTGTTGATTAACAGACACATCCTAATTACCCGACTTATGACTGACAAATAAACCAAATGAAACAAGAGGCAGCTCCGAATAATGTGGACAGCATTTTCCATACCTCTTGGGGGTATGGAAATTGGTCAGAAAATTGTTGTCGTTGGGAGTATGAATTGATCTTCCAGAGGAAAATTGGTGTTAAAAGATGGACAGTCATTAAGGAATATGGAATGGTGGAGGAGCCCCGTGAGGAGTATGGAAGGGTGGGGGAGCCTTGTGAGGAGTATGGAAGGGTGGAGGAACCCTGTGAGGAGTATGGAAGGGTGTAAGACAACTGTAACTGTTTACATTTTTTATGAAATAATTAAAGGAAGATAAGGAATAAAAGGAAAAACTGAAAAACAAAATGTTGATATAAAGTGGACAGGAACAGCCATCCACAGCAGGAAATTGCGTCCCCACAGACAGAAAGGCATGTTAAGCAGTCAAAAAAAAAAAAACAATGATGTTTTGTCTGACACCTGTAAACTGTGTAATATTGACAACAATAAACAGTTACATAAGGCCTTGTTCCTCCAAAGAGCGGTTAAATGCAAAGTGGCAACTATTCAAGAAATTCAGTACGAATGTTTAAGCCTCATCTTGAACAAGGCCGAAGGTATATAGAGCTCCACAATGAGAACAAGGGGCATCGGTTCTATCCAGGCCGTGTACACAGGGATTGTGGGATTTTAACGCTTTCACTATTCAACGACCGTCTGGGCGTTCTAACTTCTGGTTGAGGGCCACTTGCGTGCATATGTGTAGCTCACGGAAATTTATTGATTGAAGTTCTACCCCGTATTCAAGAATGTTTCTTATACAACAGCGCCAAGCATTATGGTGGAATAGTCATTGAGTGCTAAATGTTAAACACATAGAGCAGTTACTCACCTGGCCCCTCTCAATGCATCAGCCTCTGCAAAGGGAAGTAAATCTTGTAACCCTCAAAAGAGTTGTGCATGTAATAGCAATGCCAATAACAATGCAAGGAATAATAATCCCGGCCAGCATGTACTTCCTTCTACACGGAGGGTGGCGGGGTTCGCGGGTGGGGGGTGGGGGGTGGGGGTGGGGGTGAGAGGTGCTGTAATTAAATTAGTAGAATACTTATGTCTTGCAATACTCCGGAGATGCAGTTCACTGTTCCAAAATGCCGGTGACAAATTGTCACATTTTCACAGTAGATTTCATTATTTTACTTTGACATGCCGTATAAAAGATTAGGTTTTTGTCATAAGTCTTAAGCTATAAGGTAATTTTTTTCTACATAACTCCATTACTATATCAACAGCACTGAACGAGTGGTCTTCATGTCTAATACCGCACGAGTTGACACCCGTGTAAGTTCACTTAAGCTGCTAAGAGACAAAGATGTGATAGCGTGTAGTAACTGAAGGTACAATGATGTAAATGGATTACCAAACACACGTACATGTTCGGAGCCAAAGAGACTTGGGTGCACAACGTGCTTGAGAGTCTTAGACAGTCGTGTATTGCCATCAATGCACTACCACAGACTTAAGAATTGGCAGTTTGGACTTGGTAGTGGGAAATCTACGTAGGCGTACTGGTTGACATGGCACCAGTTTCTGTGACTAAGTACACGATGCATTGTATATAGAGCGCCTGCTTTTGATTAAAACAGCAACATAAATATAATGACTTTGAGACACACCTGCAACAAGGGCACAAAAAATAGCATGATGTTGCTAACATACATAAAACATAAAACCTTGGCTCAGTTGGTTAGCGTGTTAAAGCCTCTCGCCAATGCGGTCGGTGTGAGTTTAAGTCCAGCGCATGCTGGCTTCCTCTCCGGCCGTACGTGAGAAGTTCTCCCAGTAACCTACGGATGGTTGCGGGTTTCCCCCGGGCTCTGCCCGGTTTCCTCCCACCATAATGCTGGCCGCCGTCGTATAAGTACGGCGTAAAACACCAATAACATAAATAAATGAATACGAAGCAATGGGACGATGGCGCGAAGTAATGGTAATGGTGATATAATCGCTTCATGTCATCGTATCATCGCATGCGTGGCCTTAACAGTTTCTGATAACCCATTCCACGGTATGTACAGCCTGTATTTTACTTGACTTTTGTCCCTTGAAAGCAAATATCATCCTTTCAAGATAAGGAAATAGTATTTACCATCAAGAAGGTGAATATAAGTTCTTCTTAAAAGTACCTACTTAATAGAAAGTCTTTTGAAACCTTAATAATATTAATAATATAAAATTTCATCCTCTAGGGAGGTCGTGTGGAATTCTATGTGACTTGTGTCATCCACGCCGTACTCTGTCATACTGAAGTTCTTACATGTTGTAGTTCATCATTATTCTGCCCACGGAAACGAGAACGAGGCTTTTTGCATCACGTGCGTTTTTGCTAAACGTGTTCGCCCAGGTGAAAACCTAAGAAAAATTTACAAAAGTTAAGAAAAAAGGAAAATGTCGTGTATGGGCCACCGTAGAGATGAAACACTATCTTTGAAATACAAATATTAGCCATTCGCAGCTCCTTGTTGAATATCCCAGTCAGGGAGTGATGTCCAGTTCTTTTATATGTGTCATACTGTTGCAACATGCAAGCTACTGGATGATTACCCCAGATTTATCTCTTCTTAAAACCCGTCTTTAAACACTGTATTGCATTTTTCTAGGCTTCCAAGCTTTGCTGGATGACCGTACATATATTGTACAAAAACTTTTGGTTGAGTATGACGTATGACGTTCGGAATACAAATCTGTAAGAATTATTTTTGTACTTGGTATAGTTTTGAGGTTATCACCAAAAAACATGAAAAAATATGAAGCATGACGTAAAACCCCCCCAGCGTACATACCAACATTGACAAATCCTTCCATTCAAATAACACGGAAGCTTCGTGCTAGACTGCATGAAACCCGTTCACCGTAGAGTGCTTGCTACAGGGCTTGTATTTTTTTTTTATTTTCTTTTCACTATCTTTAACCATCGTCCCAATAAACATCGCCCTTAGCAGTCACTCGTTCAAATCCAGCTGATTCCTGCCAATCTTTGTTCTCATTTTCTTCTTTAATTACCATAAAATTATTTGGAACCAGACTACCAGTCCTAGCAGGCTGGGGTTCAAATCGAGTCTACTCCTTACAGTTCTTTCCAAATTCATTTCGGATTTATGAACACTATGGTTCATTTGTGGGAGATCGCGACGCCGGGTTTTGCTGATATAGTTTTGTTTTCGTTGAAAATACGAAATTTTCACAATGTACATGCAATTAACTCGTTCGGACAATTTATTGTCCAACATGGATTGCGTCTATTTTTTAATCCTTTTAAACAAACCTGTGGTCTTTTCAGAAGAGCATAGAGCTAATAGATTGGAACGGTTTGTGGTGGAGAAAGTGGTAGGGTTTAAAAAGTGGACGCTAAAAGCTGTGTGTACAGACCGCTTGGAACCGCTATAACTGCTTATAGTTCTAGTTATTTTCCCCTCTGTGTATGTTATAGCCTGCGCTGTAATTCAGTCGAGCGTTCTCTTGACTTCGGTGTTTATAAGTGAAGTGTCTTTGTAAATAGAGTGTACATTCTGGAAATATGTATCGCTGTTGTAAACATGTTTACTATCAAACCATCCAGAATTTTCTTTAACGTTAGTCCATGAATATGTGCGACGGAGTTGTGAAGCCCGCAGTCTTTCACTCAAGTCCACTTGAAAGCAGCCACTTATTCAACTCCATTTAGGAGCAGTTATATTTACTGTCATGGACAGTGAAGGAGTTTGCTGGGTTTGTAGATATCGGCTTTCATGCCATTCGACATTCGTCATTTGTTTTCCGTTTTCTATACCTACAAGTATCACTTTGTGAGCTCGAGTTTTGCCACTTGCTATTTTACAGACGTTATTTTGGAGCTTGTATCGCTCATTGTCTCTTTGTGCGATTATATACATTTCATCCCCGTTTACCCTGAAAATGGGGGCCTCTGTGGCCGAAGTGGTTAGCACGCCAGCGCGGCGCAATGACCTAGAAGCCTCTCATCACTGTCAGTTCTGATCCAGCTCATTCTGGTTGCCTCTCCGGCCGTAGGTGGGAAGATTTCCCAGCAACCTGCCGATGGTCGTAGGTTCCCCCCGGGCTCTCCATGGTTTCTTCCCACCGTAATACTAGCCGCCATCGTATAAGTGAAATATTCTTGAGTACGGCGTAAAACATCAATGAAATAAATAAATAACTTAACCCTGAAAGTGAGGTTGTTTATATTTCCGAGGAGTGAAAAATACGACAGCTCGACATTACGACGGCAATGTTATCCTGTCATCCGTCGATTGAGGAATTCGTCTTGATTTGTAAATAATTGAATTGTTTTGTATATTGTGGTCGGTTGTATTGTTCAAAAATATGTATTGAACTTATTCAAACGTCTTTGTGTTTCTTTGATCTTGTGCACGGCCTTTTTCTGATCTAAGGGGTTGAACAAGCCATTTGTTTCTCATCTTTTCTCTCCGATAGTGGTACCCATACACTCTAAAATTGATTCTGTAAGATTTTATTCTTTATTCTAATCTCAGATTTTTGTGACTTTTTCTCGAGTATCGAGCCAGCACGTTTTTCCTTATTTTGGTCTTTAATAACGTGCTGGGTGCACTGTGGTCGTAGTGCGTTATTCGTCCATGACGTAACAGGTATTTGGTATCTACCAGGTATATGTTATAAAAAGGTATAGATTAAATTTCAGATTTGTCTTTTCATGCACGGGTGAA
The DNA here is from genome assembly GCF_032854445.1 of Liolophura sinensis. NCBI lineage: Eukaryota > Metazoa > Mollusca > Polyplacophora > Chitonida > Chitonidae > Liolophura > Liolophura sinensis. The sequence continues at coordinate 8,093,550 of NC_088306.1, forward strand.
CATTAGATAAGAGCAGTTCAAAACAATTTTAATCACAACTGTTGAACATAAAGGTGTTGAAAAAACTTCGTACCTGAGGTCACTGATTTTGTCATAGATTATCAATATGTCCCGTAATGGAGCTAATACAGTCCATAAGAGCAAGTAAAGATATTTTTCCGAAACAGATTTCTGTGGTCTTTCTACTGACGCTTACTTGATTTTGGTGTTATAAAATCCGGTACTGCTGAATATATTACACTCTGTGTAGCACTTGTAAGTTTATACATAAAAGGTACAAAAGTGTCACTTAACATGATTACGAAATGGTAACATGCAGGATGTAATATGTATAATATCTAATGACCGAGTGTTTTCTTATTTATTTATTCGATTGGTGTTTTACGCCGTGCTCAAGAATATTTAACCTATATGACGGCGGTCAGCCTTATGGTGGGAGGAAACCAGGCAGAGCCTGAGGGAAACCCACGACCATTCGCAGGTGCTTTCTGCTCAGTTTGTAATATATTACAGTATATATGAGTAGGCCTGATTTATGCGTATTTCTGAGCATTGTAACGAGGTACCCATAAATGTATCACACCTGTATTCATATGGGCTTTCATCGATCAATAATGATTTCACTCTTCAAATACAGTTCTTGCCTCTTTCCAATGAGCGTAATGGGGTATGGCCAGCTGATTAGATCTGAAAACACATAAACGTTGGATAGTTTAGGACAAATAATTCCGCCCTCTGCAGAAACTAGCTCAATCGTAAACAGGATCCTATTTACAGAAATATATTAATGCAGAAGTAAATAGACTTTATTACATAATACCGCACTTAATGGGTAATCATTATCTATTTTGTAATTCTGCAGAATGATTACACTTTGGGTAACACTTGCTACACACAGTGTTGTAATATTACATTACGAATAGCAATTGCCACCCAGTGTGCGATAATTATTACAGTCTGAGATTTCATTACACTACGGGCGTCTACACATACGGTGACTATATTTGTGATGATATATGTATTAATCCACATGTGGAGTGGCGGAAACATTTATAGTGGGTTTTCAGGCGAATTTCTACAGTAAATATTTCTGACCAGTCCTTCCGCGGTCGTGGACAGGGCTACATTAAATGATTACAGAGTCAGCCGGGAGAGAACACCTCATCCATCTTTATCAAGAAGCCATTTGTCTCTATCCAGATTTTGGCAGCCTTTCAATGCATAGATATTTGTTCTTATGCGGCGTCGGGTTTAAGTTGGTGTTACTCAGAGATTTGTACAATCACAGGCACAAGGCCGGTGACACGCAGCTTCTCGGCAAAGTGGGACTCCAAACAAATATTGCATCTGTGTTCCTGCAAGCTCCTGCCCCCAAACGTACAATAGATAATCGATTTGTGTTAGTAGGGAAAAAGTCACCGGAGATATAACGAGATTATCTGCTCCTGAAATGACCGTGGATGATGGCGAAGGACGGGAAAGATTCAGCCCCGGGATCAACCCAGACACTAAAGGGCGGGAAAACACTCGTCCGCGCTCCGCAGCAGTTCCAATCTGTTTTACTTAAGAGAATTTGATTAATTCCTATGTTTTTTCCCTCAATAAAGGGCTAACTTGCCTACTGAATCTCGGTAGTTATTTACAACATTCGTGCTCAGAATCCCGTCCCGCTTAAAACAGCTCGCGCATTATCACCCTGCAAATCGTGCAATTCGCTATCTCCAAATCGACTAAAAAACGCTTTTATCCATTTCGTCCTGCGGGCTATTTTTTGCCCCTTGCTCGCCCAGGCATTATGTCGCTTTCACATCATCATTAAAGACGGGATAAACCAGCTACAGTAACCATTTAAGTTCTGTTCTATTCTTTAGAACAGCGGGAAATGAAACTCTACTTGTCGGTCCCCCCGTTTATTGGACACATCGCTCCGTTTGTAACTAATTTATTTACGTTATTCACAAAGATGGACAGTATTTTACCACTGTTAAATAGGGGAAAATGCTTTGCAGAATTGCTCCTTACAAATTGTATAGAGACCGACTGTTATATTGTAGAACTTTTACCATACAACATTATACTTTTGGTAAACAGAGTTATGCCAAATATTTTACTATAGTTTAAGTTGAAATTTTCAAATGTGTGTTAATGCTTCATGATAGAACCACATACAGACTAGTCGAGGAAATATTTTGCAAAAGTAATGTAGTATACTTTTTAAGTATGAAGCATCTTGCGTACGATTAACTATACTGGTGGCTAATCAGCTGGGTGAAAACACTTCCATTAAAATTAACAAAAAGAACTTTTATGAGAAGCATTTGTGAAAGTTGATGACTTGGAAAATCGTACGCTTTTTGATTTGCTCACGTACTCAAAGCAGGAGGGGGCGCCATGTAGTCAAACGTTGCAATGATTTTGCATGGCCAATTCCGTCGCTGTGAGTTCAAGCTGGGAGGGTGTGGCAGAAACCTGGGTATGGTCATGTTTTTTCCCCAGATTCCGTGCGGCTTGTTCCCTCCATAGTACTGACCGCCGTCGAATAAGTAAATACTCCTGACTATGAGAAGTATAACAGAAGTCGAAACAATAAATAAATAAATAAATAAAAACTGGAGACGACTTTGTCGAGCCTTTGAATGGGATAATAAAATTTGATCGAGAGCTGCTATCTTAAGATACCGCATTGACTACGAAATGGCATGCGCAGACTTGGTGTGTACATGAAGTTGGTATTAGAAAAAAATTGTGTGAGTTTTACTAGTGTTTTAAGGCATTGTTGTTCTCGACAAGCACTGTGGTGACTGCTGTCATTTTGTTTTACAAAGTTGCTCAAAGCAATCCATTTGTTACTGATGTGTTTACTTTTATTATTTTCAGACTAATGAATTCAAATACGATCAAATGCATGATGCCATTGTCATGTGTGTCTGTATAGTGCACGCTATCACATCGAGACGTCATGGGATCGATTCCACAAAGCTATTCCTGACTTAAGTCATTATTTGAAACGCTATTTTAAGTTTATTTTGGTGACCTAGGAATTGAAATTATCTGCTAGTGTTATCATAAGGCAAATGGGTGAAATCTTAATGTCCAAGAAATAAGTGTCGCGACGAGGTTTTAAGTTTTGATTTACTTTAGAAATGCCATTGTGGAATCGTCCCATGTACATGATGTGTCTTCTTCTGCTGATCCCAGATGGAGACTCCAATTTAAAAGTACTTAGTATGCCCCAGGACTGAAGGTCACCTGCTTTTCATATTCATTCTGAAACCACTAGGGATAGCACGCTCTTGTGCTATGTTTCATGATCTATTTAAACGGGCTGTTCAGCAAAAAAATCAAAGCGTAGACACAGACATTTGCACACCAGCCGTCAACCCAAATGGTCATTCCAGATTAAGATCAATCGCAATGTCATTTCCCAAAGAGACGTTTAACACAACAACCGAAGAACTCAGAATGTATATGATGTACGAAATTAGGACGGAACCATGTAAAAAGAGGAGCCGTCAGCAGTTTTCAGTGACGTTGGAAAGACGCAATGAATGTACTTTAGGCGAATGAGTGAAATCAGTGTTCAAATCGTATACCAGGTTGGTAGATAATTAAATATGCATCTCAGTTGCGCTTTGATTGCAACTGTTCGCATATCCAACGTGGCGATCACATTCAACACGGTCAGTACACCACTCCTAGCCCTGAGGTAAACGTCTGAACTACTTTGCAGTCATGGTAATAGAGATATGATTCATAAAACAGGTAAATATTGGATTACAGTTGTTCTTTTTTACTGGATATTAGCAGTGAGGAGTTTCAGCTTAATACTCATGCTAGACTTGCAAAAGGGTCTATAGAGAGGATCTCCGAAGAAACCAGCACTGTGGCATTTCTCTACAGATATGTGCGACAGCCGAATTCGAACGCTCAGTCTCAGCAACCCAAGGCGAAAACTCTTTTGCAACCTAAAAGTTTTAAAGATTCACAGGAATTGCCTTTTTACCTACAGAATTAAATTTCCTAGATTTGTTTGCATTCAACGCCTTTCGTCCCTGACCGAAATCAGTGACTTTATTTCTGGTGTGTATAGAGGGGGAGACAAAAAGAATGAACCCCCGGTGTAAACTAATTTCCCGCAATTTCGATAATTGCCTGCGGGCCGATGAAGCATTTAGCGAAATCTTTCAAAATTACGGTCAATGCAGCGTACACAGGGCACACGGCTGTGCAACGCAGCCGTACCAATAAAGACTTCTAACGCTGAAGATTCTCAATATATGTCTATTAACGTGGGCTTTTTTATGGACTCTCCATTGGTTGCTGCAAATGTATGCGCTGGAATTACCTCCACTTCAGATCGTTTGGAAGGAGGCACCTTCCCCAGCTTCCCCCACTGAACACATAAAGACAAGCGATGACCTCCCCTTCTCCGCCTGAGGGCGCTATCACGTGAACCTCTACTTTCCTTCCTGTCGTCCCTGCGACGGAAATGAAGCAATCCGATTCATGGAAAATGCCTGCGGGCAAGATAATTGGATAGTCTTGATTTGCTAAACAGTCATTATAAGCACTCACTGGATTTTTTACCTTAGAAAAAAAAAACACTTCGCAAGCTTGAGCGCCAGGATGTAATAGCATTTTGGAGCTGTCTGCGCATTTTTGAACAGCCTACTGTCGACATCATTAATCCATTTTGGAGGGTTACAACCATAGCGAGTGTGTCTTTATTTAGATTTATTTTCAAGGTTCTGTTGTTCCACCGTGGCATTAACAAAGTACACAACGGCATTTGAAGGAAGGCAACACTGTATTCAATTTAAATATTGATATATACACAGGGGTCCCACCTTACAAAGACAAATTGCGCAGATCTACGTAGATGCGTACTTGTATTAGGCTCACAGTATTGATTTGCCACTGAATTACTTACACGCATTTAGGTGTATCTTTACATCATGTCTGAGAACATTTCATTGGCATTTGACTCATTTGAAGTACTTTGGCTACCAAAATGCACGAGACGACGTTGCACGTTTACAGTATGCACCTTAGTTGTGTTCAGTCGGCTCTGAATTTACACTCAGACAAGAGATATTTCATGTGTAGAAAATGCGCTTTGGCCCTAATTGTGGAATGAGAGAATTGCAAAGTGGACTGTTGTCAGACTAGCGGTATGAACATGCAAGTCAGAAACATTTATTTATTATATGACGTCATCATTCATGCCATTTTACTGACAAAACAATAAAAGATAGCTGTAAAAGTTCACCGTCTCAAAAATTCAGCCGGGTCGAGTGCATTTCGCGTCAAATTTATATTTCTCACAAAATTACGTATTTACTTATTTGATTGGTGAGCGCCGTGATGAAGTATTTTCACTTATACAGTACGATGTCGGTCAATTTTGTGGGTACACAAATTTTTGTTAACCATAAGTTTAATATTTTTATATAATACATGTAAACATCGATAAATATTATCTGTTAGAAATAGAATTTTTGCAAAACTTCGTTTTAACATATATGCCGATGTGCACGTGAAATGTCGAACTGCAAGAGGCAAAAACAAAGAATAAACTTTACTCAATCCATTTGGTATTTTTATATTCTACAGCTGTTACTCACGGAAAGGCCAAGGTGTAACGTTAGATTAATCGATCGCTCTTCGAACTTATCATGAAGGTTGGTATGATATCATGTGCCTATTATCACTCTCGGGCAAATGCACTATGAATTACTCATACTAGAGCAGCAGTCGGGATATGTTACGCACAAGCGCGCAAACCTAAATGCGCAACACCAGGCTTTCTTGTCTCCAGGACAGATGAAACCACGTGGCATATCAACTTATATGACAAAAACACCGTAGCCTTCGGTCGTGACGAACTACTGAACAAAGTTCTACATTTTATGTTAAGGGTTTAACATTTTACATGAACTCAAACATAGTTGAAATTGAATAAATGTGTATGTATGCTGAATTGTGGGTTGTTGACAAAGCTTACATTGTAGTATCACACATACGTAAGTCATGTGCTCTTGTTTATCTATTGCGCGGTCCGTTCGCGCATGCGTACTGACAACCACCCGAAACTGCCGACTCCCTTATCCAGCCTAAATACGGCTAATGTACTTCTGAATGAAAGCAGAAAAAAGTAAATGTATTTATATTTTAAAAAATTATATTCTGGATAGAAATCGATAATATACATATAAATACGGGTAAAACACTGAGGTTACAGATATACCAAAGAAATGATAAATGAAATGAAAATAATACACATCCAGCTTGTGCGAATTAAATACCCGCATACAGCTACGTAATTCAAAAAACATTCCCGATATTATACACTATCAAGGAATCTAGCGGATCCGCTGAACAACACAGAATAATAAATAAGCAGCGTAGCATAATAAATAATCAAAGTAACTCCGTAGAAATTCATTTTAACGATTTCAGTATGTCGACATTCATCAGGGTCATTGTGCCAACTGAGGCACGTTTTAGCCATACATAAAGTAAAAGCATAATTAACCAACATATGTAATAAGATAAGCGTGGTAATAAACATTTATGGCGACAGTGCGACTGATTTGACAGTGTATACACCTATGATATGTGTATAATGTATATTTCATCATGTGCATTATCTTACTGTAACAAAAACTGTAACCTACTCTCAACTTATTATAGACCGATTCGACGTTAATCTTGACAATCAACTGTTAGCAGTTGCAGCAAAGAGGCTGCCGCTTGTGTCCTATTGTACACTACACAGACTATACTATACATGACTATATTTCTTCGCAGTAACTTTACTTTTTCAAGGTAGGAAGTTTAATACAGCTTAAGGCAAGATATGTTTTGTCAGCAAATGTATGGTAGATACAATCGCGGGGTTTCACACGTTGATGTCATTATCAGCATCTTCCTGTTATCTGTACTAAATGTAACGATATTATCTGTACTGCATTACTTATATTGAAACCTATACTGTACACTTTAGGTCTGACACAAGGTCTCAAAATGAAAGATTCTTAAAACACAAATCAATTCATCAACCAGTCTGGTTCAATTCTACATCCCAGAACAGGAGTGTGAAGCGAAATACAGCAATATCCACTGTAAAGAGCCTACAACAGGCACTTTTGCCAAAAAATCGATACGCGAAAATCAAGTCGAATTTTCCCTATTATATAAAAAAAATTACATACTACCACCCTCGTCCTTACATGCACGTGATAGGCTTCAAAATCGCAAAATACAGATCATGGAATTTAAAATGGTATAGTCGATTTATTGCTTTATATTTGATAAAACATCAGAATTTGATGTAATATTGGTAAATTGAAAAAAAAAGAATGTTTTGATGAGCAAATATGGACTTTTCAGCAAAAATCTATAGCCTGTTAAGAGCAAGTATAGTTTTTTTTGTTTAAGTTTTTTATCTCATCAGAACTGTGATCAAATTTGTTATGAAGCGACAATCAAAAATCCACAATACCACATTAAAAAGCTAGTGGAACCCTGCTAATTTTATGTATCACATTTGATGCAAGTGAACGAAAAGAAACATCGAGTAACTTTAATAAGGATCGTATGTATATACGAGTAGTGATTTTTTTAATTTGCAGACTGCAACCCTATAAACCTACATATGCCTCACGTGTGGATTGGCAATTTTTTTCTGAAATTATTATCATCCTTATTAATTTGTGACAGATCAAATTGAAGGCAATACAGTATATTCTAGCACAGACAATTCGTTCTGTAATAACAGTAGATCAATACTGATTGTTTGCTGCATATGCATGTACAAAGCTCATAACTACATCACCTTTAGTTGGGAGCCGTAATCGACATTTCGGGCCATAGGATAATGTAGCCCCGGGGGCCCAGCCAACCGGTGACGTGCTTGGTAAGCTCTTGTGTCGAGCTCTGACTTATCCTTAGGATAATGTCGAAGTGAGCACGGAACGCGTACAGCGTTGAGAACTGGAGTCGTCCACGTGTGGTAAGCAATCGGAAGTGGTAGGTATTCCGCGGCGGGTTTGTACGTAGAGAACTACGTTTCGAGCCAAATTATTGCTGTGGCTCGGGGAGATGTTTTGTAGGATTTCCTCTCTCTAAAAGCCCACGGTAGATCACTCTACGGGATCAATGCTCTTGACGCCGGCGGCTAGGTGCACTCGCTGTGCCATTCATTTCATTATATCACCCCACTGCCACCGATATACACTCGCTTACACACCCGATCCGTGAGAATGCATAGAGAGGCCAGATAAATCAACTGCATAAAACAAAAACGAGGTGAGCTAATGTATATGTTATAGCCGCTTTTCAGACTCGTATTTCTCTCTTTGCCGTCAATAACTATGGCAAGAGTGGCCAAACCAACTGATCCATATACCTGTTCATACACATACAAATGGCCGAGTAATTTTTTATTGATTTCTGTTTATGTGGAACTTTCTTACCAGTGAAATAGTGGACAATCCTCATATATGAGCATGATAAGCGCTGGTCTATTTATAAATTTATCTATTTATTTCTGCTGCCGTATGGGTGAGATACTCTTTTTGTACGGCGTAAAACACCAATCAATTAAAGAAATAAATATTTGTTCGAAATTTTTGAAGATTTTTTTTTGTATTTAAAGGAGAGTTCCAGACAACAAGATTCAGAAACATTATTGAAAAATGTTTGACTAGGGTATAAGAAAGAAACATGTAGGTGATTAACAGACCTGAAGCCGGCATTATGACGTCAAACAACTATCATAGCTTGCTTGGAAATATGCCTGACGGCTAGGCATACGCAGTATTCAAAGTAAAGGTAAATTTATGGAAATATTTTATCAGCATTTTTAACCAGAACAAAATAAAATATTCTTTGCAAAGAATGGCTAGACAATATTTCGACATTCGGTGTTTTCAGTAAAGAGTCACTACAATTTAGTTGTAACGGTGGGAAACATACTTGATGTGCGTAGACTCTTCGGCCTGATTTCAATATTGTTTGCATGATATACAGAATGATGTAATAAAACACTTATAGCATAGACAGTGAAACGAGAGCAGTGAAGCCAGTGTGATATAGTGTGATATTTGACGTAACCGGTGACATTCTGCCTCTAATCAATTTACAGAAGTATCTCACACAATGGTCCCAAAGCCAACAGCTGCAAAGTAACATTCAGCAGAATTTATTTATTTATTTATTTGTTTTATCTGTTTTGCGCCGTACTCAAAAATATTTCACTTATACCTCGGTGGCCAGCATTACGGTTGGTGGAAACTAGGCAGAGCCCTGAGGTGGAAGCCTGCAAGAGCTGGACTTGAGCTCACAGCGACCACCTTGGTTTTAGCAGTATTGAGAATAAAATATATAAGGGTTGGCGATTCAAATTGTGTTGTAATCAGAGGAGATATACAACTACAGTCAGCATTCTGATGGGAGGAAACCGGGCCCAGTCCGGCGGAAACTCACGGTCATCCGCAGATTGCTGGAAAACATTTCCACGTACGGCCGGAGAGGAAGCCATCATGAGCTGGACTTGAACTCACAGCGACCACATTGGTGAGAGGCTTCTGGGTCATTGCACCGCTCTGGCGTGCTAACCCTCTCGGCCCCATATACTGAGTAACGCAAGAAATTAATAGGACACCTCGATATTCCGTTACAGGGAAATTTTTCAAGCTGAATGGCATGATAAAGTTTCTCTCATGAGTATGGGCTCTATTCATTTGCCCATTATACCTTAGTGGGAGAGTTTCCACATGCGTGTGATCGAATCATGCACGCGACATAGAGTTGTGATAATCGATCGAAATTCAATACGTGTATATTTTCTTGTCACACAAAATTTATTACAAGTGATAATATACATATTAATGAACTGAATTTCAGTATTTCAAAAAGACTAAATTAAAGAAAAACATAGGTGAGGAATAAGAGTGTAGAAAATTTCGATTTTCTTTTCTTCAAACCAACTTTCTCTTTATCCACTTTCTATAAAAATCACCTGCACAGCACCTTTTTTTAACAAAAATGAAATCGTCCGGCTTACTTTGTAAATTAAGAATCTGTTAACATCTTAGTGCAAGACGGTTATCATCAGATAGCTTGGCGTATAGCGCCCATTTTGACGTTGTTGGTCACGGCAAATGTTTATTGGGTAATAAATTGTTCAGTTTTTACCAGGCCTGAAGTCCTCTTTTTCTGTATTTTTGTGTGCGTTGTTTCCAAATGAACCTGGGAATGCAATAGTAACATGTATTTCGAATAATGCCATCATAGAAAAATAACCTATGATAAGGTCAAATTCGTTATTGCATCCATTTTACGGTTATGTAGTATAATAACTGTAAGTTTATGTCGCGTGCACAAGTGATTAAAGCACAGTATACTTTTCAAGTGTAACACACAGGGCTAGAGAGTCTGAAAGCAGTTTCATATTGTGACTGTAAGTTGTGACAATTTTGTGTTTAGTACATGTACATAACTGGGTTTGTATGGTCACGTCTCTTGTCTTAATGTGACTGTATTGCGTATTTATCAATAGCTGAGGACGTATTTAAAGCTCTTCATGCCGGTGTCCTTTTGGTTACATACTGCTAAACATAGCGTAAAACCATGACCATTCATTCATTACCACGTTTGTTAGGAACACACGTGCTTCCACCTCATCGAGTAACAACGATAATAGGTAAAAATAATTAAAAGCTCTTAATTCTTTCAATTTGACGCCACGGACCAAAGCCAACCAAAGCTCAGGTGTTTATTGTGATATACGAGTATGCATATGACGTTTTTAATGTTCCGTTCAAATCATGTCCGGGTGAAGCCAATTAAAGATCGCTTTAATTGCAAATCTCATTAGGCGTTTTGGGAGAAGGTCAAGATGTTCCCATTGTACGGGATGCCACTCAATCTAAACGAACCAAACAGTTGCTGCTTGCTTTCGCGTTGATATGACTGAAATACTGCTGGCAGGATGTAAACAGGGCAAGCAATTAGTCACTTTAGCAATGTACGATGAAGCCATCACGCAAATAAGAAACATTTATGGAGATATCTTGTTTGAACAGATCACGGAGCCTAGTAGAATTTAGTTGCGATGGGAAGGCGCATAAAAAAAGCCGTCAGTAATTACCTCCCTTGGAATGTGTGATCTGACACAGTTTGGGGATTAAGGGATTGCTGTTATATTGTATAACCAGAGCAGTTATTGATTTCCTCGATTCCATTCCAAAGACTCGGCATATTTCTAGTTATTGACAGGGGCCATGGTCTTGGAGATCAAGTTGTCTTGGATAACACAGCGGGTGTGCGTCGCGCAGAACGCCGGCCAAATCCACTCTGAAGACACAGTGACTACTATCCCTCTAGGCGTACCCACCTTGGCCTGCGACTTGAGCAAATCGAGTGCAGAGGCGTAAACAAGAAAAATTGGCGATCACCACCGGACCATTGGCCTGTAAATGAGCTCAATTTGAGAAGGATAGTGGCAGGCCGTTCGAGGCGGCTGGAAGCTTGAGGCATGGCTAGTAATGACTTCTCAACAGTCGATAGTTGATCCTTGGGGACGAATTAAAGCATTTTGAAGCGTGATGTTTCAAAATGGGCTGATAGAAATAGGAAAGCCCAACTGAACCCCTGGCCCAAGTTCTATATGTGCTTTTTAACCGGCGTCTTTGTTAATCGTTAGAAGCTCTAGTGGCCGCTCCTATGGTGTATGTAGGGCGGCGTTCCCAGCAGGGAAAGGTGTCGTTAGTTTTTCATACGCCACAGAGAATATAGGCTATTTGGAAATATACTGCGAAGAAAATTCCTATTTGTAGGATGCCTCAGCCACTTTCCTCAAGAATTGCCCCTCTCGTCAAAAGGGCGACCTTAAAGTAGGACCGCAGATAAATTAAATGCGGAGGGCATGGGGAAAGGCGAGGTATTTGGTAGCCTCAGACAAATCGATATAGCGAAGCACAATTATTCCATGCGTTCTCTCCCAGTACCGTGGTATATACTGAATTGATAAGGAGCGCAGTTCTCTTTTGGGGCCAGATGTATGTATTCAAAGTTGTATAGGCACGATCACAACAGGAAATTTTCCCACTGATATATCTCGCGACGAGCTAAGAATTCCACAAAGGTACGACGAAAGCGACCGTGTTGCGAGGCAATGAGCCAAAGGTATATTACTCTACAAACAACATTAGTGATATTTCAAGGGATAAATTTATTCCAGGCTGGTAGCACCGAGACAATATCAGGTGGTAGTTTTGCTGACCGCTGGGGCAATAGATGCACGGAATTCTCCAGGAAAAGAGCCGGCCCCCGTGGGTTTTCATGTCCGGTATTCATTGATGGCTCAGAGACTTTCTGGGAATCGAAACACCGGGTTTGTTAGTCTAGCCTTCAATAATCACACAACCATACTGGACCCAATGAGAGACGATGGAATGGAATACGCAGTCGGCTGTCATGTTAGTGATAGGACGACCCAGGCAGGGCTCTGATTGCCACGGCTTGTGGCGGCTCGTTTGGGACTCATTGTTCGACGGAGTAACAAACCGCTATCTTTGAATTTGTGCAATGTAATCAAACTGGCTCGTTTGATTGCCCATCTACCTACGCATGCGCAAAAATCAAAATCTGCGAGACGACTGATTCTCGGCGGTTCTCTCCTCCTCGTCCCCGAGTTGATCTGTGTAGACTGAGAGAGAAGCAGCACGCTGCCATCGACTGGCCCTTAACTCCTGTCCCCTCCTCGCACGCGGCAGCGCCGTAGACGGACAAACCCCTTCGCACTGAAGTCAACGTGTTACATCTCCCACGAGCATGGCGCTCGCCTGACACGGATTTGTCGGAGAGCGGGCGCGAAAAGCCGAGCGGCGACCCTGACGGCAGATGCCAGATAAAGGTTTAAACTAGCCAGTGTTTTTACTGCCGCGGAGAGATGGCCACTGTCGATCTGTTCATTCCGTATTGGCTACACTGCGAAAAGACGGATTGATCATCGGTTTAGAGGGGCTATAGCATTAGAGATATACTGATAACTGGATGCCAGTAGGGGCCGTCCACCGCTATTGGATACGCCGAGGGAGTCAGTCGCCAGGTCTGTTTGTAAATGAAAAATGATTTTATGTGAAATGATGGGTAAGCAAGTTGGATACAATGCCAAAGGTGTGCTACTGATGATGCTGAGCTTAGCGCTCACCTTCTTCCTTCCACATGTGGAAACTAAGGTGTACATTGCTCAGATGAGTTCGCGAGTGGTGTCCACCCGATTTGGACAGGTCAGAGGGGCTCTTGTGGAATTCGAGAAGGATCGGAACTTGAAACCCGTGGAGGCTTACCTGGGGCTACAATACGCTTCATTGTTAGGGGGCAGTCTGCGATTTATGCCACCCACGAGTCCTATGGAGAAATGGAACCGAATTCGAGCGGTGATGAAACACCGCAAAGTTTGTCCTCAGAGGCAACTGGACGAGCGAGAACTGGAGAAGACCTTACCCAAGGGGCGGGTGAGACACCTGGCCAGTATATCGGCCTTTATACGGGAGCAGACAGAGGACTGCCTTAACCTGAACCTATATGTACCCACCCGAGGTAGGTGCTTTTTAAATAATTAACTCATTTGTCTGCATTGTTACCTGTATTTAACCCGTCTCTCATTAAGCTCGAACATTTAAATGGCTCCTGGGAATGCCTGTGAGCTTAGGCGCTAATTCTTCTCTTGTAGCTTCCAGAGGGAATTGCGTTGCCACATTGTTGTTGTTGTTTTTTGCGTTTTTTTTTTTACTCTCTCTCTCTTCTTGCGAATTACCCTAGTATATTACGTTAGCTAACAGTTGATGGGCTTCGATTCACAGGCAACACCCTGTTAACTTAATGTCATTCGTTCTCTGAATAACAGTGAGTGATTTACTAACAACCTCATGTTTATATTTACCGTTTGCTTTTCAACTATATTTAGATAGGTATTTCGCAGATTTATTAAAAAGATACAATATGCATATATCTGGGGTTAGTCTATAAGTCACATCTCATCACTACATGTCAGCCTGTCAACGCCCGCTTCGAAGCTGGCGCTCAGCACTTTCCTTTCTCCTTTCCATCGCGATATAACGGAGTTATTATATTAAATATGTATCGGTTTAATACAGAAATATCGGCTAGGAATACGAATCCATACAGTCCACTTCTTCCTGTGTAATGGGTTATACGGCAAACCATCCAGTTTCGCCGTCTTCAAGCTGTAGCCGGCTTTTCTCTCTATAGCTTATCGATTGAAAACCCATTGTCTTCATCATACAGAAACATATCTTTAACATATCGATCTGTTTCAATTTAATATGTGCTTTTGGGTAAAAAGCTCCGAGGAACGTTAGCATCTCCGCCGACACTTTAATCCACACACTAGTAACCATTTGATTAATGTCTTTCCCAGAAAAGGAAGAGGCTACACACACATGCCCTAGGTATTCAACTACACGCTAAAATACTGCTCTGGCTTAATCTTCATCAACAATAGCTTCCCCGAGGAGCTATTTTGTCACTGTGGCAAAAGGCCGACGTCTGGTCGATCTGGCCAATTTCCTTCGTTATATTCCACTAAAACAGCTAGCAGATATACAACCTGTCGTCATGAGGGTGGCTCTTTGACGCACACTTCTGACAATTTTGACCGGCGATTTAATATATGTCAAATATAGAATTTAAAGCTAAAAATTAAAATTTAAAAGTGCATGTCTGAAATATACTGTATCAGAGGGAGTGCCATTGAGTGTCTGGATGTCCTTGTATTTCAGAAATCTATATTTATTTTTGTGCTGCTTGAATACTATTTTATCCATGCTGATAAAATTGTGATGAAAGGGTTATGATATCCATTCTATGTTTAAAACATTTTGAATCTTTACATATCTACGTTATAGCACCTGTCTGCCCCACCCTTCATATATGGTGTCTGTCTTACTTAGACTTTAAAACTATCAAACCGATGGCCTCTGGCTAAAAGAGGAGACCTTTCTCCCGGCACAATGTAAAACTGGTGTGGTTGATTTTTCTTTCTAACAGTTAAATCAACTGAATGAAATAACCAGAAAAAAAACTTTTCGCCTAATCTGCTATTTTATTTTAGAAAAGTAAGTGCTCATTTATTAATATGAACCATACTTCAAAACATTTCACTTATCACATGCGGTAAAACTCGTTGAACTGAACGTGAGCTACGTCTATATTATAAAATCACAGACAGACACGTTGTATACGATCGTTACTGATGCCTGTGTACTTTTATATTTATTCACTCGACACATGTTTTTCTTCTTTATCAAGTTAAATTTGATATATACTTCATCTGCCATGCTTTCGTCGTTGAACGAAACACGACATACATGGACTGCCACGATCTTCGGTACCCGGGAGGCACCAAGCAGTTGTATATTGAGAACTGGGGATCTCGTTTGTTCTAGTAATACACCGATCTTATCTGGGACAGTCAATAAGGCTTGATCAGCTCTATAGTGCCCTTTGGGTACCCGTCCCCAGAGGCCTTTAGTAGACGTCCCATTCAAAGTTTATAAGCCATCGATTTGCTGCAAGCAGTACGTATTATGCACTGCGCTTCTATGTGAAGATCATATTGCACAGTCTTTCATTACAACGATACTGAGATATTAACTTTTGTACTGAAATGCTTTCGTTCGAAGTGCATATAGCATGTACTGCGCTTACACTTAATTTCCACGATACTCAGATATAAGATACGTAAATCTGACTCCTTTTATACTATACTCTTTTCCAGTGGATTGCTGCATTTATTATAAACGGTGCTGGCTTTTAAGGATGGCTTTGGTGTTTAATTTACAGGACACCTAATCAATTACTTGAATTCACTTCTTGTGCTTGAAACATTTTCGACCGCGTATAACTTATGCACAACGCGTACTCTTTAAAGATCACTTTGGTGTTTTATTGACACGATGCTAAGATATGCATAAAAACACTCGCGAAATGATAAGAAAGGTGAACTGATGCTTGTAACAACCCTGTTTCTGCTGCTATATTCGCTGAGTGACCTGCACCGCACACCTGCCGAGCCTTCGCCTCGTTTCATCTTTAATTCGCTCGCATTTCGAGCGTGTGTGTTAAGGTGTGTATCACCGATTGAAGCTATCTATACCAAACAGGTGTTTGTAAGCGTAATCAACAACATCTATATTGGCAGGAACCAACATGTGTCAGAAATTGACGAACTAGAGATACATCTACGACTAACACGTGCCAGATAGGCCTTTTTCTCTGAGCTTATATACGAGTACATACGAGTACGGGTCTACCTATATATTCACACCTGCACTTCAGGCTGCACTTCATATACAATGGATTCATTTTTGTTTTTTGTATCTGTGCTTTCATTACCTAGCATTATTGTGTTAATATACGACTTGCAGCGATACACACTGCACACCGCATGCATGTTGACACAGCATGCATGATAACAGTTATTACAGAACTACGCCTGGATGTGTTTATACGCCGATTCACTGCGAAGCTAGTCCAATGCTTCCGAGGTGCTAACTGCATAACTGAATCACTCGTGTTCCGCACAAGAATAACAGCGCATTCAAAGCATGCCTGTCTTTGTTTACGCTTCTGTGAGCGCTGATAGCCATGTTTATTTATTTTAGCTTTTCATTTGTATTCCCTGAATAAAGGCTGAGCTGTAATCATGCATTGATTTCTCCAGCGGCCCGAAAAAAAAACACAAACAAGAAAAAAAAAACACACGCATGTTTCTGGCATTTAAATTACTGCCCTAACTTGCAGACAATTTTGATTGGATAACAGCCACAACTAGTTCCCCCCGAGGCAAGATGGCGGATATATTATCATCGGTAGTAAATGCTGGGCGACAGATAATTTTAACTACAGTCCTGGAGGGCTTCGACATGGAACAGTTAGAGATTAAAACCTTACTGAGAGTGCCTGGAGAAAGCAAATGACGCCATTACTCCTGTGAAATACGATAATTCAGTTATATGTGTATGGTAGAATATTTTAACGTCAGCTCACAGAAACCTCGAGGATATGCATGTGCCCCTCCAACATACTTTCTGTCGATCTACTGAGTTCAGGCTTTGCCAATCTTGATAAGTGTCGGGCTAATATCTTTGATATTAACCTTTAATTTGTTATATTTCGTCGTTAATTTGGGGAACTATCCATCAACGTCGCAGCGCTGCCATAAACTAGGTCACGTGATCGACTATAAATAGACCATCTCGCGCTCCTTACGCCTTCCTCGTTTACCCTTTCACTCTCCGCGACCCGGGGACGCGAAATCGATAGCGTTGGAGAGCATTAGGCACCAGCGTGTTGTGTATTAAAGCAGAGGTGGGGTTAATAGATGTGTACAGTTGCGACGCTCCTTCCGTCGCCAGTTAAGTGGAGGAGAAATAAACACCTGCATTCATTTCCATTATTCCACTTAAACACGTTCGTTTTGGCAAATTAGGAGTGGTTTCTTGTTCAGCTTGATTGCTGCGCGAATTCCTCGCCAGAGTTAAATGCATGCACGGCAGCCATTATTCGTCAGAGACATCGCTTATTGGATTTTCTGGCGCAAAACGTCATTTCATTAACCCCTTTGTCCGTACAGCTTAAACAATGGAGGTCCTTCACCGCTTAAAGTAATTCGTGCCAAAACTGTGTATTCCATCGTTCGTTCCTGCCTTTACGTGCAAAACTGTAACGGATAGTATACTCGTGTTATTGCAAGTGAACAATAGTCAGTCCGGCTTGGACCCGAGTTGCCATAGACCCGGAAAAAAATACGCCGTTACAGGCATAAAGGTCCCCAAATGGACACTGATGTCCAACTTTTTAATGATGCATACTCCCCAGTCTGCTTGGCACGGCTGTGACTGATTCGACTTATCATCTGGACAAGGGATCTCTTTCATTAAAACTTCGTAAATCAATTATTCGTAAACCTTCCCGCAAGTTACGTCGCCTCTTGGTGCTTTAACCTAGACAAGACCATTATTGAAAAAAAGGATTCAAAATATTGGATTTTTGTTTCGTGCAAGTGGCCCCTAGGGCGACGCGTATATTTGCAAGGACAGGATATCTTTGTACCTCATTTTTCACCCAAGTAGCTGTTTTATCCGTTGTCCCATGCAAACATATTTGACGTGAAAAATCCTGAAGATAAGATGTAAGTTTTAGTGAGTTTTTGTTTTTCATACTATACTCAACTATGAGTTTAAGCTTTATCCTGCGTGTGAAAGTCTTTTATCATACTATATTTGATTGTACTTGTGAGGCGAGGAAACAGAAACATGTGAGGAGAAAGTTATGTGAGGTTTCATTTTTGTATACGTCACTATATCTATGTACGTCACCAGCCTATGTGATCGAATGTGGTATTTTCCCATCTACGTGCTAAAGTTTACCGATTTTCTTTCATATTATGTCATATTCAACATAACATCCATAATACTAGACTACATTATTGCATCACTCAGATAACAAAATTTCTGCTAAAATTAAAAGATTAATTTTTGATTGTATGTAAACCTTATACTACAATTAAATCAGCAGCAACCTGCGGATGGTAGTGGGTTTCATTCGGGCTCTGCCCGGTTTCCTCTCACCATAACGCTGTCGTATAAGTGAAATATTTCTGAGTACGGCGTAAAACTCCAATCAAATAAATAAATCAATCAATAAATAAGTAAACAAACTGATGTGTTCAACTTCTGCGAATCCTCATCTATGTGTATTATGGACATACTGTATAGTCATGGCAAGTTGCTATTGTTGTCCACAACATTTGTGTTTCTTTTTTTGCTTTACTTACATTTAGTCAGAAACCTACTAATCACAGACCATATCGGAGGCTACAGATAAAGCAGTGGAATAAGTAGCTTAGGTTATATACTTAACTACCAAATACGTTCGTTGCACTCGACATGAAAACACGGACAACAAATAGGCAAGATATCAAGGCAGAACAGACTCAAGTGTTTTTTAATTAATTTTTTTGTTATTATCGATTTTATGAACGAAAAATTTAGTCAAAAGCTTACTACCTATATGACAACACTGAAGAAATCCAGACTATCGACCAAAGCATTGGAATACACAGAGGACCATGGTGATCAAACAAAGTCCAGTATTTGTGCGCTAGCCTCTTTTTCTAATTCGTGCAGTATGCCTCGTGGACTTGCTCGTTTCCTTTCTCCCTGCATTCGTTGAGAAAAATCAAATCGTTGAAAGTGTTGTCAAGTCTGTATACATCTATTGTGATTTACCGTATATAGAATGGAGCGGCTAAGTCTGACGCTCAAGACAGTTTGTGTGGCTCAGCATCGATTTCACGTGAAATACGCATTGTACATATATAGAGGCTCGGCGCTGTTTTGTGATAAAGTAGATATGTACAGCACTACCCACAACTTGTTTTCTCGTGTGGCGGATTCGAAAGGTCGAATTATGCATCCTCTGACAGAAACGATAAATCATACAAATACCATATCCTAGAAACTCATTGCAAATGTTGTATACACTAGAGTATATACGAAGGTTTCTTTTCCTATTTACTGATAAACTTGGGTTATCTGGAATGTCACTCGGGTAAAAACAGGGCAGTATGGGCAATTTCTCAGAGTGCCTTTAAGTAGCGTTCCAACACCAGACTGTTTCAAGAGGGAACGCGGGACCTTCGACTTTGGGTAATTTGAAAGTCTCGACGACTTTGGAATTGCTATGGAACGTTTCACTCCATCCGGGATAGGGTCGTTTGGCGTAGAAATGTCACATCCCGAAATTACCGCCTGAATTACCTCCGATTCTACGGTGTGGAATAAGTGGTGTATTGTGTGGACTAGAAAAGAGTGATTTGCGTCTTTTAGAACCTATAAAATTTGGTAGAAACGATTATGGCTGTAAAAGTCAATACTTTACCAAGTACAGCGTGAAACACAATCACATTGTCGAACATCTGTTTTGTGTCGCTCAATATTTCCATCTAATATGCTTTTCTGAAAGGTATGGAATATGTCTGCTCATGTTGATATTTCTGAATAATACAGTTACATAAATGTGAATGTTTAAGGAAGAGAGTTTGGCTGTTCATGCCGTGTCATTGTCGTCAAAACATGCCAGTAATTAGCGTATAGACGTTTTGCAAGACGTGCGCGTGATTCTGGTTGAGGCATACTTCGACATTTGCATTCAGTTTCGTCAGCCAGCTGTCGTGTACTGATTGAATCACATCCTCATGTCGCTGCCCAATTTAAGTGACTGAATATTAATGGCTTTGACTTATTTAATACATAACATATTTTGTATAGATTTCTTGGATACAGTATCGTTGAACTTTGCACTTCAAATTCTGTTAATTAAATTAAGGAAATTGAAATTAGTGTATATATTATAACACTTTCGTTTTTTTCCCCATGGATATTCATAAGCGTATAGTGCTAAGACCGTTGTCTGCAATATAAAAAGGGGAATTGCCCAGTAGTTTAAAGTTTTCCAAGAAACCCGAGAGGTGGAGTGGAAATAGGAATCTATTTAGCCCTCCCAGATAAGGCTTAGGTATATAAATAACGTAAAATTATACGGCCCGTTTTAATGTTTTCCTCAGTGAGTCACAATTCGGTGACATTTGCGGACAGCTTTTAATGTGAAATTTGTATCAGCGAGACAAGCCACCTCCCGCCAAGATCCCAGCACGCCCTTGTCTTACGGCTGTAATTGTGGCGCCTCAGGCCATCAATACACAGGGGGGTGTGTAATGATCAGTTTGCTCAAATCACTGTCTTTATGAGATAGCCCGGACAGAGGACGGTAAATGGTAATAATCGGAATCGCCTAAGACGTCAACAGCACAAATTTTATGACATTATTAGCCACTGTACCGGGGAGCGCAATGTGTGCCATTTTGGGCGCC
Source organism: Liolophura sinensis (assembly GCF_032854445.1). Lineage (NCBI taxonomy): Eukaryota > Metazoa > Mollusca > Polyplacophora > Chitonida > Chitonidae > Liolophura > Liolophura sinensis. The sequence continues at coordinate 8,114,518 of NC_088306.1, forward strand.
GCGGTGACATATGACCCAGGCAATGTGCGAATCATTAACCGTGGAGTGATTAAGCCTGGGTACCATCTACACGCCTCATTAGCAACTACACACTTCGTTGAAGCCCAATCGATTATTCCATATCGAACTATCGATCTGTTTTACCCTGTGATGGATCAACCTATTCTCGCGGTTATGTGCATGACGAAGCTGTTAATTGGATGTTTTCACACATATAAACAGTACAGCTCTTCAACAAGTGGTCTCGTCTAGTTTGAACTGTATAGTTTTATCACATTTGATATGTAATATTATATGTGCGAAAACGGCACGCATGTATGTTAAGACCTAAAGGGGATTAGCATTAAAACTCTCGACCAGTAATTGTTTTCTCTGTAAAATACATTTACGTGACCGAAGAGTGTTTGTTTGGTATATGGGTAATGTTGGAAACAGTTTATCTCTATACTTTCTTGTTTATCTCGTGTCAACTTCCTCTTTCGTTTTTCAGTCATCCACCGCTAGGCATCCTTCATTCCGCTTGTGTATCTTCGTGTTTATTTTGCCTGTATAACCATTTCCTGAACCGGCTTATGATCGCCTAGAATTATCTCCCTTGATCAGTTATGTCTTTGTCTGGTGTGTTTAGTCTAGGGCCATCTGGCACCACCTCAGGCATTATAGGGCGGGAATGTGCAGCTCCGGTAAGGTACGTGCGTGTGTTTGCACCATTAATGATTGCGTTTGGCTATACACTTGGCATATGGTTTACATTATCATCATTATAACACTTGCGAAGGTTCAGAAACAGTGTAAACATACAGAAATAGAGCCTTATATTTCTGTTCTAGAAAGTCGCAGTTCTAGGCATGTATATGCATTTATGCCACTTGTTAAATATACTCATTTATTTATTTGGTGATTGCGCCACACTAAAGAATATTTCACTTCCACCATAGCGGCCCGCACTATGGTGGAAGGAATCTGAGCCGAACCCGGGGGAAACCAGCAACCATCCACAGTTTACAGACAGACCTTCCCACGTACGGCCTGAGAGGAAGCCAACATGAGCTGGACTTGAATTCGCAGTGACCGCATTGGTGAGAGGCTTCTGGGTTATTGTGCCGCGCTGATGTGCTAACCACGAGGGCCATAAATGTACTCATTAATTTGTTGTCTGGGGTATTAGAGTGTATCATACACGCTAAACATGTGATACTGGATATGTTTCCGTGAAATGCCCTCACACTGATACTTATTTATTTATTTATTTATTTATTTATTTATTTGATTGCTGTTTTACGCCGTACTCAAGAATATTTCACTTATACGACGGCGGCCAGCATTATGGTGGGTGGAAACCGGGCAGAGCCCGGGGAATACCCACGATCATCCGTAGGTTGTTGCCAGACCTTCCCACGTACCTCAGATATTCAAGTCATATTGCTTTCGACTTCGGTTCATTCAAAAAGTCTATTTTGTGGCCTGTTTTTCGATAGAGCACAAACTGAACATATGTACGCTGAATTTATCCCAGATGTGTGAATGTAAAAATTCAGTGTGAAAATACAAAAGTCAAAGGCACCGACAAGGTTATGTGATTTCATTATGTGTGCAAAGCCCATTTTTTTGAATTCACGCCCATATACGAGAGGGTTCATTCAGCTTCCCTGTCTAATTAGGAATTCCAAAAGCATCTCGTATTATGATTTTTTATTACTATTCTAATTCAATAGAACGGACATTGGCGGGGCTGTAGTTTTTAGAGCGTTTTAAAAAATTAAGAAACTTGGGCACAAAACCCTATCCAACAAGCAGTGGTAAAATACATGTGCATGTCAAATTTGTTTCAACACCAACCGAATAACAATCTAATTGAATAAATATATTACTTTTTAGTTGCTGTCTTGTTAGTATACAGCCTTATAAAAGCCGTATTTACTGAAAAAAATATTCTTGCATATAGATGAAAAGTCTTTGCCTATATTTTTGTCTATCATGTTTAACTGCCTATATTTAGAACATTTTCTCCGGAGCCATAGAAAATGTTTCCCAAAAAAGTATCAATGGAAGGCGCCTTGGGGCTCAGTAATGATTTTCCTTTTTCGTTTGTTTTATCGATGTAACTTAAAAAAATGAATGTTCTTTCTACAGTGTACTTTACAGAGGTAACCTTGTCACTCAAAGAACCCAAGGGCTTAAGCCACCACATATAAAGTGCTCAACTAAATGCCATGAAAAAACAACTTATAGGTATACGTGTTTATATATTTTCTTCGTGAGCTTTTTCAAGCTTTTTAGCTGCCTCTGATGGATTTCGCAAAACATCTAGTTACCAAGCCATATCCCCCTGGTAAGCGACATCGAGAATCAATTTCTTACATTTAGAGCGAAATTGATAATATTACATGGGGGCCTGAGTGGTTAGCCCTTTACCAAAGCGGTCGCTGTGAGTTCAAGTCCAACTTCTTCCCGGACCCGGCCGCGCGTGGGAAAGTCTCCCGGCAACCTGCAGATGGTCGTTGGTTTGTCTCGGGCTCTGCCCGGTTTCCTTCCACCATAACGATGGTCGCCGTCCTATAAGCGAAATATTCTTAAAGCACCAATCAGATCAATAAATAATACTATTACACAAGTGTATAAAACACTACAGAATAAAGAGTAAAACGAGATCAGTGACGACTGTGTGATAATTGACATATGGTCACACGTATTACACCGGTCTCCGGTAAATCCGACCTCTTGCAGGTCAGTTTAGGTCCAAATGTTGTTTATGTACATATGGTTCAAAAGTAGCAACGTACCCCCCCCCCCCCCCCACACACACACACAACACCTTTCCACAGCACCAGGGCCTAAGCGGAATTACGTAAAAAATGCAGCAATGTTATCCGCAGTTTACGATGTTAAATTGGAAATGGCATTACTTTTATTTTTAGCGTTATTATTAGCATTATTACTACATGAATCAATAGCAACTGCATTATTTTTACGTTTATTATTTAGTATTTTATAGATATATGGTTGATATAAACACAATATAAGTTGTCCTGTAGGGATTAAACCGTCTGGAAGTCACGCTCTCCAAGCAATCAACGCTAAGTTGTCAAATTTCAGGGAATTTGATTTCTGGTCGTAAAAACCCGGCATTAATGCATATGCTATCAAAATAAAACTTTAGCGGAAAATGAAATTTAACAGGATGAACAAGATAAAACGCCATCAGACTATACTACATATAGTTTGTCTTTCGTCTGTAACTCTTCCCGCTCCACATGCCGTTACGGTTTACGGTTTATCGTGTGATAAAGCTGTTCCAGGCAATTTAGAAATGGATTTGTTTGTGTGTGTGTGTGTGTTTTTTTTATTTTGCAGTAAGACTCTGAATTGCAAATCCTGTTACATAACCAAGAAAATAACTCAATAATGCAAGGGCCAATTGCATTTTTCAGCGTCCGGTCTCTTACTGTTGTTCTCCAGTACTGATCTTTACATACCTGTAGCATTTAACATCGTTATGCGAGGATTTTTCACATATTAATCGTGCTCGTTTGTGAGCGGTGGAAACTGCAGTAAACTACCGCGTTTCGTTAGATACATGGCAAACTTTCCAATTTAAAGCCTAAACCGGAACGGCAAGAGTTTGTTTCGAACCCACGACATATATTTGTCAAGGTCTCAGCGACAGTGGCGAGAACAGCGATTGATTCACCAAGGGCCTGCTCCTTTACTTATAAATCTGGCCTGTATGGACATAGACGATAAACAGACTCTTCTGAAGCTATATAAATATTTACACACGTCTGGCACTCAGGTAATACTGAAGAGCACGTCTATTGCTATTATATAGTGCAAACTGGAGAACCAGTTCGTGTTTTGCACACTAAAAGCAACGAGGTTATGGGTGGGCTGGCCTATCTATATTTATTGTGCTTTCTGGCTGTTACGTATGCGTTCGTTGCATGGCGAAGGAGTGATAAAAGACATCAATGCAAGGACACTCGAGCTGAAGACTTCCCCTTTTGTCACAGCGATGTGCCCACAGAAGTATTGAGTAACCTGGCTTTGTTTGTAAGTATATAAAGGCGCATACTATTGATGTTTCTGACAGATATTAGAGGTTCAAATCCAACCCTCGTATTTTTTTTTCAAATGTGAATTTAAATTAGAACTATTTAAAAGCTGTTTTTAAAATAAATCACAGAAAAGAAAAAAAAAGTTTCTATTATTAAACCACATCATGATTTTAAAGGTTTATTTATTCATTTTTTGAAAAATATTAGCTACGCTTGATTTAGGCTTAATATGGTATTCGAAAATTGTTCATAATCATAGAAGAATTTTAATAATGTTAATAATAATGTTAATTCCAAGATAAAAGGCCTTCAAGTGCATAGCTGTTATATAATAATGTTGTAATTGAGAATTAAGTATAAGAAATTGTTGCTGTCATTTCCAAGGAAAAATGGGTTCGTAAGCAGGCAATGTGCGAAAAAAGTCTAATGGAGCTAAGACTTTTGGAAGAACCCTCCGTCATGTGTCGGACAAAGTTACTGAGTTGACAACCCTGCGGAACCTGCAAGTTCTGGGTTTGAGCCTACGACCTAATTAGTGAATGGGGTATCGATACTGTAGCAGTCACATGGAACAGTTTATACTATCTTTTGCCCCTTTATATTGAAACTGAGAAAACACAGGCGGCAATTGATTACATCCGTCCTTGATCTCTGGACTGTCATGTCATTTTTCTGACCATATGCAGTTAAACCAGTGACGATTTTTACTTTCGTAAGGAGAAATGTCCAGTCATGTACTATACTATCCATATATGGCTTATGTCACATATACCTATACTGAGAGAATTATTTATCATACTTTTATACTGAAAATTACTATAGTAATATGGTATATATTTAGTGTATGGCGACATCAAGTGTTTCATACACACATCTCCACATCAGATGACAGCCCTGCAGTGTATTAGGCGTGACACAGCATTTCTCTTGCACTGGTGCCGTGCACATATTTTCTGTACGATGCCGGCTCCCAATGGCTTGATAGTAAAAGCATTGTTTAATATGTACACAGACCAGACCCTTGGTCAGAGAGGTCGCTGGTTCAAATCCAACTTCGCTAGTTCGGCTGCAATTTTTAGTCATGAGCCAAGTAAAGACGATGGTTTTCGCAGGCTGGCTGTACCCGATTTTCATGTGATGAAAATTAGTTCACTCTATTTGACAGGTCACATGATACAGTAAGATATTTTTACCCTTAGCGAAAAAAAGTCTGAACTCGAAACTCCTTGTTAAGTACAAGATCGTTACTTTTTGTATCGTCTTCCAGACAGATGAATCGATGAAGCGAAACGCAGTCACCTCGTGTATGATCTCTTTGATTTTATTGGTTTTTGTGTCCATAAAAATCTAGGTCTTATGCATGAGTTATCTAGTTATATGCATGACGACGGAGTAAATCAGCGACATTCGTCATGAGGTTTCAGACATACTTGTTGACCAAAAGCCGGAGCGGTGCCAGAGCTAGAATCGAACTCTAGGCCGTATGAAGTAATATCCCGAAAGTCACTGCTGGCGAGAGTCCAATCGAAACTGAAAGTACTGATTGACGCTATTTTTCACGTGCTTAGTCGATTTCCCTGTAGCTAATCAAACATGGAAATATATGTAGCCTCTTTGATTGTTCTGTCTATACCCAATCGAATAACAATAATTCCAAATGAGGCATACAGCTATGAAGTTTGTCTCGGCGTTAATCAGCATGGTATGATTCTTCTGAAGAAAATACCATCGCAAGAGTTAAGTTGGCAAATGTTCTTAGATGCAGTCTGAATCGCTGATAATTGGATGGTTTATCAGTCGGTGGAACAGATCGGCTTAGCTAAAATATTAGGTATATTTTGGAAGGTGTATTCTTACGTGCACTCATAGCATGTACAACCGAAATGTACACGTCCGCTGTCTCCCAATCGTGTACGACTCTTCTTTCAGCTGCTGCCCGAAGCAGGTTTGTCAGGTTTTGACTGCTGTTAGTGCCTCTCAGTTCATCTCCATGAAAGCCAAAGAAAAAACTATTGTGAAGGATATCCCAGTCGAAATATCATTAAACGCTGCCAATGCATATATCTTAATGTATTTTTTTTTCAGATTTTTTTTTTCAGCATAATAACAGAATATAAGTGATGCTAGAATTTATACACTCAGAAAATAAACTTGTTAAATTTATCAGAAATCCGATAGCCTTAGTGATGCGAGAATGTCTTCCGTTATTTTAACACAACATTGCGTCATATTGAACATAATATCATTTTAGTCTAGTAGAACCTTCATGTAATAGAATGTGTATGTTATACTTAACAGAATAATCTGATGCAATAGTACTATATAGTTTAGCATCACTCATACAAGAGACTTTTTCTTTAAGTTAACGGTTTACTTTTTAGAGTACTAAAACGCAGTTGAAACTTTGGATTGTACGATGGGCTGTTCTTGTAATGTTACGACCAGCAACATCAGGTTTATGCCTCTTAAATTGCTTTCATCATTCAGTATGCAGGATTTCATCATTCAGTATACATGTACATATAGGTTTGTGAATGCACTCGTCAAATGGAATTTAAAAGCCCCCCCCCCCCCCCCCGACACAAACACACACCATGTCCACTGCCAAGTATACAGGTATGGGGGATTGTGTGGAATAGTTGATAGGAACTAGGCTCCTATCAGCTTCTCGACTCACTGGCGATTAGATATGCTTGTTTATAAGATGGCTCACGTGTATAAGACCATAACGTGGGGGTTTCCAGTGATGAGGTTGTTTTGTTACGTGATGTCGTTACTACGTCGTGCACGAAGTCCTTTCATTGCAATTGCTTGCACGAAGTTCCTTTGTCCGGTTGGGTACACCACTGCATTTCTCTACCAGTGAAAAATTACCAAAAAAAAAAAAATAATAAAATAATATATATATATATATATATATATATATATATATATATATATATATATATATATATATATATATATATTATATATATATATATGACTTCGGTGTCCTGATTTACCTTGCAAATACTTAAAAATAAATATTTCAGATAATAAAAATGATTATTGTATAGACATCCGCCGATGTTAATATGCACTGATTTGCCCCACCGCGCCCTATATAGAGACGACGTTGCGCCACAAAGCCAAGCTATTAAAACGCCGTAAGGTAAAAATCACACGGTCTGCATGGGGTTACATTTGGTGGTAGGTACAGTGTAAGATTTAGTGGTGCATATATAGAGAAAGGGTGAAGAGTGATTGAGTTATGGAATTTGAGATGGTTGAAGCATTGCTATTGAGACCATGGTGGATGTTTGACTTATGGACAGAGAGAGAGAGAAAGAGAGAGGTGGGAATGTGCAGTGATTTCTTAGTTATTAGCGTACACCGAACTCCTTTCGCTAATTAGATACTAAACTCTGACATAAAGCATCAATCGAACATGTGAGCTGATAAATGCATGTCTGCAGCATTTATTTATTTATTTTATTGGTGTTTTACGCCGTACTCAAGAATATTTCACTTATACGACGGCCGCCAGCATTATGGTAAGTGGAAACCGGGCAGAGCCCGGGGGAAACCCACGACCATCCGCAGGATGCTGGAAGACCTTACCACTTACGGCCGGAGAGGAAGCCAGCATGAGCTGGACTTGAACTCACAGCGACCGCTTTGGTGAGAGACTCCTTGGTCATTACGCTGCGCTAGCGCGCTAACCAACTGAGCCCCCCCCCCCCCCCCCCCCCCCTGGAGCAAATGATCGAGATCGGTGTGTTATAGGGATATGCCAGTGGCATGCCCCAAATAAAGTGTTGGAAGTTATAATGTTCTGTAAAGAATACTATCATACAACATACAATTTGTAGTAGCTGTGTTTTTAACATCGGCATTTACATTTCTTTCATGTAACACATTCGTAGTTGTGAAATATGATGCAAATAAGATTCGCGAAACCTGACCGAATCGTGGACCGAAGCTGAAAACCAGGAAAGGCCGATTGTTAAAAAACTGTATATTTTTCACTTACATGAAAGTGTCACGAAATCATTGGCACATTTTGTTTGTCAGTTTTGACAAACGGCGAATATTTTATGTTTATTGCTATATATAGGCACTGTTAACGCATATATGTCCTTTCTACCCCAGGTTAACGCGTCGATGTTTAGAAAAAAAGAGTGTGTAGGACATGTACTATATTTAATAAAGGAAAGAATGCGGTAAAGACTGGGGATAGGTGGACTTGATCTGGATCAATGGTGGAAGTATTGCCAGTTAGAGACTTCTGCTACCAATGGAGACATACCCTCCGTCAGTACAAGCTTCATACTGATAAATTATAAATGAGCGCGCCCGAGTAAAAGGTGACATATTCATGTCAACTGGGATTGAACTCTCAACTCAGATCAGTGTTATAATTAAGAGAGCGCAACCAACCGACTTTGACTCTCCTCTAAGTGAATTTTATGAACGCGACCACTAAGTGCCTTTAAATGTCATTGATCTTATCTTGTGCATCGGGCAGGGAAATCCAGCGTTAATTATATATTGCTGACGTCCCAGGAATAGACTGAATGTATACATAAAAGGACTGCCGAACCGCTGGGGTATTTGGCTCGGATCTCTTGCCGATAGAGGCCGTATATAACCCCACGTGGCATCGACCTGGCCCGGTCCTTGTCTCCGTCTCGATATCTATTACACATTAAAAAAAAACAATGCCCACCACGGTTGAGACATAAGAGGATGTGCCTCAGACATTCAACCTGTGAAGCTCCCAGAAGACATGTCTGAGGGTTTCTTGACCCCCAGGATGTCCGTTGAGTTAAACCCCATATTTTCGGAGCCATCAAAGTGGAATTAATCTTGATTAGAGTTCACCGGACTGTACACGATGACAGCGACTGTGTATAGGTACGGTTGATATCTATCAGCGACACATCCCCGGAAGCGCATGTTTGACTTCTACTTCGTGGTCCTATTGATTTAACGTTATGTTCTCTATCCCCGCCTTTGAAATTCTCGTTAAACATCTCCAAACCCGATCCAGGTCTATGCCATGGGTTGGGATCGACCAGAAGCGCCTTGTCTGCACCGAACTCCCATGTTTTAAGTAACATATTGCTGTCGACTGCTATCTGCTCTCGCAGGGAACAACTCAAGGATGTTAAAACTGGCCTGCACGCACGCTCTAGCGAGGGTGGCAACTTCGAAATTGGATCCGGTCGAGTTCTGGAGCGTAAATTTACTTTGCCAAGTCTTCTTTGCCCTGCCTGCCGTGGAAGATGCACTGAGTTATACACTGCACGGCTCCAAAACGTAACTGACTGTATACAGGACCCCGAGAACTATGTCAGGACCATAGAGCCTTTTGGAAAGGTACCCGTAGTCTGTACTAGTTCTTCGATAGTTAGAGAAATCAAGGCCTCGATCGGCCTTAACGGGCACACAGTTCAGAGAACAGATTGGAAAGAAACGGAGGGTTTGCCCAAAGGCTTGATCGATTAGCAGTACCCTAACCTGTGACTGCTGGCTTAAAACGAACCCCCCGGTGTTGGATTGAGGAGGTAAGATGGCGGGATATACCTCGGGTTCCGTGATAGGACTTATTACGTTCCTTACCGCTTTAGCCGTGGCTGTAGTGACACCGTACGTAGGAACGGGTATCTACTTCAAAAAGATGAGCCCTCGGGTAGTGTCCACCCCATTTGGAGAATTCCGGGGCATCCTAAGAGAGTTTCCTGTTAACAGCTCTCTTCTACCCGTTCATGTTTACCTAGGCCTTGAATACGCCTCCCTCCTAGGTGGTAGCTTGCGATTCCTACCGCCGGGGAGTCCGATCAGACAGAAATGGGTGGGATCCAGGGTGATCACCAAGTTCAAAAAAGCCTGTCCCCAAAGACTGATTCGACCGGAACTCTTGGACAAATCCATAGCTAAGGAGTATGTGGAAAGGCTTAAACGCCTGGCTGTTTTTGTAAAGGATCAAACGGAGGACTGTCTTTCCCTTAATATTTACGTCCCGAGTAAAGGTGAGTCTGTGTGTTGCACCTATCATTGTTACTGTCATTTTACATCAAACAACAAGGTTTTCTCACACTCTGCCCACAGAACACCTCCTCACTTTGGCACCTCCGTGTGAGCAGTCAATTGCTTTAGTGTGTGCGTTGGTCAATAGTTTTTGTAAACGTCGCTTGCACGCCATGCCATTGGCTGCTTTGGACACGTGACATACGGTCTTAGTTCGACCCCATATTCCCCAGATTTCTTTTTCGTTACAAGGTTAGGTGGTTACCTTTCGACGTTTTAGTGTAGCGGTCACGGGACTTACTAGTTAACACATTCAAACCTTAATAGCTTTTGAATTCTTAACCCAATATGCTGCACTGAAAATAAAGATGGCAACATCGGTTGCCTATGTATTTGATTTTCTTTAGATCGTTTGCCGAGATTTAATTAACAAGGGCTGTATCGTCCGGTGAGAGATTAGACAGGGCGCTGTGCTGGTTAATTCTGACGCATTTTTAGCGCAGTCTGAAATGAGAACTGTAACAAATTGCATCTTCTCACTCTCGAGAGAACACGTTTTCCCTGGACACCCTTTTAGCTGTGAAACAAGAGCGTTGATTGGTTCTCTCTAAGATCAGAATGAAATACCGGGATATCGCAGAACGAATTCGGCTGAGTAGACCGGACAACGACAAGGGTCGGCAGCGACTGAACATACAATAGTAATGCGAACTATTATCCAAAATCTCGAAAATGGAATTCAGAGAATCAATAATCATGATGCTATTAAATGGAGAAAATAATTTTGTCATTTAGACACGCCAAGAACCAGTCCTCTCAGACTATCGGAACTTAATCCAATAGATTTCGTGAGGCTGGAGGGAGATTTATTCAAACGACTGCGTCTCGAAGGAATAGATGACAGCTGTATTGTGCTAGGCTGGATAACAAAGATAGAGCAGTCCGATAAGCATCTCTAGAATGGACCGAGCTAACAGCCATCCCGTGTCGACTTGGAGGCCGCTCTCATTTCATGTTCTAACCTTCCAACCGGACATCGATTTGACTGTAAAACAGTTTGTCCGCTGTTTACCATAGGGGGGGCGATTCTGCGAATAGACATAGTCCAGAACAGCGTTAGGGAATTCCTCTCCGCCTTTATATATATTGGGGGGTATTCCCTCCTTTTATCTGGCATCCATGCAATGATCTCTTCCCTGTGAACTTGTGTTTGCATTGCATTACGTTTTGTTACCATGTGCCCGGCTGGCGAAGGCTTTTTATCATATCGCGGACATCAAGTGATTCCATCTGGAGAAAAGCCCAGCGCTTAATGAATAACACAAGTCACCTAAGACCCAGTTCGTCCAATTGGCGAGCCCAAGCACGATTTGTTACGGTGTCTTCCGGCTTTCCCGGCCTTCATTACGACTCTGTTCCGAGCTGGTTCCGTAACCAACTCCTCGCCTCGTCTTTTCGCAGATTATTATTCTCGAATTGGGTAATATAATCAGAAAGAACAGCCAATTATTTGCCCTGTGACGTCGATTGACCCTAAAGAGCTCCTGGGACGAGAGGGACTCGCGAAACCAGCTGCGAAAGATCATTTCGGCTGGCTCTGGCACGCGCCGCTAAAAGAAAGCCTGTAATTGGATCGGCGAACGCCGAATCCTGCTAGACTTGGTTAGGGTGTATTTTGCCAACTGTACCAGTCAGTCAGTGGGAATACACGGGCCAGAGACGGCCGGGAATTATGTGTTCCGCTGCGAGGTGAGTTACACGAGAAAATAGGTCTGTGCTGTTGATAGAGCTCTGCATTATACAGGCCCCGCGAACACGTGCTGGGAGTTGGCTAAAGGTGTTGTGAAAACAAGACCACGTAAAACCTGCTCCGCATAAGATTGATAGCTCAGCCAGTCCACCACCGTTCTACACTGCGGTTAAATAATTTAAAGGCTTAAGGGAATTGTGATGATTTTTCGGTGATGATGTATAACGGAAAAAGCACCCCATCCTTCCGCGATGGCCTCTGCGTGCCTTTGATGCTTGGATTTGCCGTGATGCTGGCCGTAATGGGCCCTCAAGTTGCCGCCAAAGTTTACATGCAGGAAATGGCCAAACGCATCATCTACACGCGTTACGGCCAATTTCGAGGAATACTTGTGCAGTTTGATGAGCGATCCCTGAAACCCGTGGAGGCTTACCTAGGGATAAACTACGCTTCTTTACTCGGGGCACTTTGCGCTTCATGCCTCCTACAAGTCCTATACACAAGTGGAATGGAATTAGACCGGCCATTAACTTCAAAAAGGTGTGCCCACAGAAACGCTTAGACGAACGGCAGCTGGAGAAAACCATGCCCATGGCAATCGTCAATCGCCTGAAAAACATAGCCCCTTTTACCCGGGAGCAGACTGAAGACTGTCTTAACCTGAATTTGTATGTTCCTATCCCAGGTAAGTTTGCCCCCCTCTGTAACCTGGTTTACTGCTGATCTCGTTAGCCGGAGTTGGCATCTGGTCCGAGGGACAGTGTCCTGAAGTGACCTTAATCCGCCTTGTTAAGTGTGTACTTAGACGGCTGCGAGAGATCGAGGCGCTGTGGGGGACATCATTAGTATGTACAACACAAACTGCCCTTTCTAAATTATACTTATGCATCGTGGAAATGAAATGTGGTGTTTTTGGCGAACGTGTTAATAGCGGAACGAGTTATCTGTGGGTGGGCTGCATGCTTCTTTTTTTTTGTATTTCACGCAAAATGCACGCTTTGATGTCAGCGTTTACACATTTAATAACCACGACAGCCTGAAACAAATCCATCGAATTTGTTTTCTTTCTTAAAAGGAACTTGTGTTTAAGGGAAATTATGACTAACATCCGTAAGATTTTCTATGCGATGAATTTGTTATCCTGTGAAGTTTGTATAAGGGCAAAAAAAAAAAGCATAAAAGATAATGGAGACACTAAATGTAACTACTTCAAGCCAAGCCACTTGGATTTGTTCTTAAATAATCTACGCTGTCAAAATGTTTGACAGGAAACTACCCTCTGACTGGCTTACATAGACAGATTAATCGATTTGCCAAAATATGGTTAAACACTTTATTGACAAAACCGAAGCCGGCTTCTTTTTGGAAGCAATCTTCAAGTTGTCCAATATCGAATTAACTAGCTTTCAATGGGATTAGTCCAACTCGGAGCATCTCTATCGATCTCACCTTTTATATTCATTGTGAGATGAGACCAACAATTTTAATTTGGTCAGAGTTTTGTCGTGAAAATTTTACCATGGGTTTTCGTTTTTTAATTTGTTCGAAGTCATGTTCGCTTTCACTTCATAATGTTGTATGCAGATGTGGATTGCATGGCCATACGGCCTTAATTATGAACCGTGTATCTAGATATATGTAATTATCTGTTCCTGTAGCTTAATGGCCGATTTAAACGGTTTACTGCTGGTATGCCTAGCGGAATCGACGATGGTAATACATGTCCATAATACATCGCAGATGTAGTGATGGACCTCCACAGTCACTACCTCTCAGACTACCCCCACTCCACCTCCCCCAACAAACGACGCACCCGCTGTAAGTAACATGATAGGGGTAGGTGACCGCTACTTGCGAGGATTCGCCTCGTTAAGCCGCGCCGTCTCATCACGATCTACGTCCGTCTGAAATTGCTTCATGTCCGTTTTCGTACCTAGTTTCCTGCTCAGCACGAAAACCACCCCGAAATCCTATTCCATGTTTTAAATGAGTTGTTTCGTCCTAGCTTGTAGCCTTGTCGGTTAGGTTTTTCTATCTAACTTACTTGGCAGGAAGATAGAGTTTCTGGATTAGAAGATGCTATCTTACGTCGTTTGTATTAAGTGGATTTATGATGAAAGCTTCCGCTTGGTTCTGAGATATAAACATATGCTTCATCATCAGTGCTAAATCCCCTATATAGTTTATTGCAGTTGCGATATTCCCGTTCACAGAAGAGAAGGAAGCAGACAAATTAATGTGTCCGTTGGCCTACACTAACTCTGCTTCGGAGACTACCCTAAACTCAACTGTAAATGCCACTGACAAGTAGTTCTGCGTTCATTATAAGAATGCCACAAATGCACTGAAGGCATTCGCACACTATTCTTTTTTTTTCATGATTGCTTATCTGCTCTGACCCGACCTGCCCACCCTTAGTACTTATGGGGCAAGCCAATGTCAGTTTTCAACACAGAAGCATTAATGGCTAACCTCCCCTGGCTCTGCCAACCTCTCGCGATGACAAATGAGTGTAAGCGTTGCAAGAAGCTACGAACGTCAAGCCTAGGCTACAAGACGAATAACAACGGACAAGCCCATCAAACCCATTCAGGGTTGTCCCCAATAAAACGAGAGAAAACGCGCTACTCCTAACAACTTGTAACTATCGAATTATTAGGCAAGACGCTCTTTTCCAACAGATAAACGCCTCTCCCAATTTTGTCACAGCCAGTCTTAGATGTCCATAAAAACTCCTTCGTCTCAGGTGAGCACCCATTCCATCGAGGCTTTAGGGAAGAGTTATTATGGTGCGTACTCCCGCATCCCATACGAGTATTATCGTTCCGGCATCAGAGTCGTCCAAATTCTGCACCACGTACAGACTGTCCCAGTTAACGACATGTTCGTCGCCTGTCGTAAAAAAATTTATGTGCTTCGTTTTACACTTTTATGCACTAAATCGTGGAGCTCATCCGACCGAGCTATTTTGGTTGCGCTATAACATAGCCACTTTAGCACTGTTATCTGTCAGCCCCAGTTTTCCGTCGACATCCTTTATTACAACAAACATGTATCAAAAAGTTTATCATGTGCTAAAAAAATCATGCGGTTTCTTTTTTAGATGATGATTTACACATACATCTGGAAATACTAAACGTCGGTTTTTTTGCTGTTCTATTGCGCGAGGATAATTGACTATGCTTAAAGGTTATCAACAGACCTAACATTGGCAGTTCCTTCAAGAACAAAGAATATAGTTCTCCGTGAATTGACAATTTCCGTCTTAGTCAAAAAGTGTGAAAAAGATTTGAGAAAAACTGAGATTTGAAAATTTATAAATAATTCCAGTTCATATGATATGTTGCGTCGTCAGGGAGACTGTTCCTTGCTGCAAGTTTTCTTTTCAAAAAGTGGGAAGGAGGACATTTGTCTTCCGTGGAAAATATCGCTTTTTGTTGGATCTGTTGCCAACAAACTGTCGTTAAGCGTTAACCCTCGAATGATGTGTCTCCATACCTCACTGAAAAGCATATGCTAAACACTGGCGTTGAGAAATGTCCAACTATACCCAATGTCATTTATATAACAATTAAAAACTAAAAACGTATCGACTGAGACTTGTGACTTGAATTTGAAGACAACTTACTTCGTCCAAACCTCTCCCTTTCCCTTTCCGTCCAGCACAGATATGTAATCAGAAAATAAAAACAGCTCCCAAAATTATGTATCTGGATTCATGTATTTGTTGTAGCATTTTGTGACTTAGCTTTAAGTCGTCACCATTCTTCTTAGCTGTCAGTGTTGTGGTTGAAGTGGTACATTTAGGTATTGGATTAGTGTTTTACGCCACACCCAAGAGTGTTTCACATATACGAGGGTATCCGGCAGGTTGGTCCAGACAGATTTCGAGGTATAATATCATGATGGCGTTATTATACCTCGATCGGGTATCCACTGGTTCTTAAATGACAGATGAAAGCATTTGTCCAATCCATGAGCTACTAATCGTAAGCCAGCAACTACAACGCAAACTGACCGATGTCGAAAAATCATCAGTTGCGCCATAAAAATGCCTTGCCTTCAGGAAATATTTACTTCCATAAATCTCCTTAGACTACCCAAAAATGATTTTATTTACCTACAGATTGATACGACTTCTTAAAATCGCCCAGCTCTGTAGTCACGACGTTTCCCCATCACGCTGCCACCATGTGAATGGCCAGATCGAGGCTGAGGGATCCAAAAAACAGAAAGTATACGTAAATATTTCCTAAGGCCACGGTGGGTATCATTTTTACGTCGGAGGCTCATCACGTTTCGACTGCGTCAGTGTTGTTGGGTTGTGTTGTTGGGTTGCGATTAGTAGCGCATGATTAGCACTGATGAAATTATCTCTGATTATACCTCGAAATCTGTTTGGACCCATTCTGTCCAGCGGTGGGTGGTGTAGTTTTAGGTTAAACAGTTGAGAAAATGAAAGTGACGTCATTAACTGACGATTTGAAACTGATCTGGATTAGGTTAAAGCGGTCCTAAACTGAAAGTGAGGTTACTAGCTTACAAGTCTACGGGCTTCTAGGTGGATTTAACGTCAGGCGACTATTCACCGGTAAACCACAACGGTTTCATATATGTGGAATATTTCTGAGTGTAGCATTGAAGACTAACAAATAAATGGGAGGCTTAAAGACAGACTTCAGATCTTTGCTGTGAATTTTTTTTTTACAGGAATCTCATGTGTCGCTGTAAATCATTTGTCCCGCGTGCTGCAGGACAGAGACAAACTGCCCCATGTTATTATATCGTGTATGTTTTAATATCAATAACCGTTTACTCTCGGTTAGAGGCATTCGTGCGCAGCGTACAGCAGTATGCGTGCTTGCGCGCCATTAAGTAGTTCTCATACATACATATTACATCAGAGATTTGCAATAGATACCCTGTTGGGTTTACATTAGGGTTTCTGTTTAAACTTAGCAGTGCTAACGACATCAAAAGGCTAGCA
This sequence comes from Liolophura sinensis, assembly GCF_032854445.1. Taxonomy (NCBI): domain Eukaryota; kingdom Metazoa; phylum Mollusca; class Polyplacophora; order Chitonida; family Chitonidae; genus Liolophura; species Liolophura sinensis. The sequence continues at coordinate 8,131,322 of NC_088306.1, forward strand.
GAAAAGCTCGCCTGGGATAGTTGCAGACGTTGGTACTGTGTTAGCTGTACACACAGTCCATCATCTCGAGCGCAGTTAAAGAGGTTTAATGATTTCATCCGCCTCGAGAAAGAACGAATTTTGGCTCAGGTTGACGGCTTTATGACAGGCTGGGCTTTAGCGTGGTTAAATGTTCGATGTGGATATTGTGAACGTATATATGCTACAGACACACAGGACGGCAGTTGTGATGAAATATTCGTATTTGACGGGTGTCTGGTTAAGAAAGCCTCTGATAATGCCTTACACTTCGTCTGTACGCACAGCTGCATCGCATATATGCACAGACCTTGTTTATAGCTTCCTGTGGATTTCTGGGGTAGCGCGAAATGTACGTTGTAACCTATACAGACGTGAAAGAAATGGGGATTATTTCTTAATAATATTACAAGAATATATCCCTTGGCGTCAGTATTTTGGCATAAATTAACAGATTGGAAAATGGGATTTTATCAATTCCATGACAGCATATTCTGTTTTGAAAAATTGGAAGAAACAAACCGATAATATTCTTGTGAGAATATACCGGGAACTGTTTGTGTTGTTTTTATTACGGTATATGAATGACATGTCTTTGTTGATTGAGGAACCATATTATCTTTTTGTCAGGTAACAACATGGCGTAACATATCCTGGTATGTTATTGCATATTTGATCCCAGGATGACATAGCCATTTAACTAAAAAATTGCTAAGTATGACATATAACCCCAAGCATGCATACATACATCCATATTTGATCCCCGTAGACTGTTGCACCGGTCATATATTTGAATGATAAAAATGCAACGCCCACAATATGAAGCGAGTTTATATGAAAAGATTGCATATATGCCCATTTTTCATTGTAATCCAACATTTCAAGGCAATACTCACAAAAATGTGGTGACATACATATACTTGCTTCTCTGGTTTGCTACATGCAAATAATAATCTCATTTTAATTAAAAGACCATCCTGGATGTTATCACCAGTGTTCATTTATAATATCGCAGCACCTAAAAGCACTTTTAACTACTGTGATTCTGGTGATCATTTTTCCGAGGTACGAGAAGCGGAGAGCAGAATGGTTCAGTGGACGGGTATGCCTAGGTTCTCAGCTGTTTTCCACAGAGCGTAGTCCGTTTAGTCCCATCAAGTGGACGACGTCTGTAATGACAGCCGTAATCAAACATCTGACCCAATAAATCAGGTCGACAAAGCGTATCTAGTAACAACAGTATACAGTGTATACGTCTCACCAAAAATGAAATGTGTAGAACAGCATCTGTTCATGTATGTCACCCTGGTGCTGCTCGTGTATGACATCCCGATGCTGCTCGTGTATGGCATCCCGATACTGCTCGAGTATGGCATCCCGACGCTGCTCGTGTATGGCATCCCGTTACTGCTCGTGTATGGCAACCCGATACTATTCGTGTATGCCAACCCGATGCTGCTCGTGTATGGCACCCCGGTGCTGCTCGTGTATACCAACCCGATACTGCCTCGTGTATGCCAACCCGATGCAGCTCATGTATGGCACCCCGGTGTTGCTCCTGTATGCCAACCCGATACTGCTCATGTATGCCAACCCAATGCTGCTCGTGTATGGCATACCCATACTGTTCGTGTATGGCATCCCGACGCTGCTCGTGTATAACATCCCGATGCTGCTCGTGTTTTTTCCAACCGGAGTCAGTTTGTCTTACGATATCTTGATCGCCCACTAAATATCTGCGATGAAAATAGTAAGGCACGAATAATATTTGTGAAACCTGGCACTTGTCCTACAGCACTGTAATGTGTATTATTGCTGTGAGTAAAGTAGGTCAGTACGTATATAAGAACACTTTAAAGGGATACAGATTCAACGCTGCTAGGTTGACAGTGGAGAAAGGGTTTCTAGGATAAAATCCCACAGCCTTTGTCAACCTGCAATAAATCTGCCATTTCTGACATTCAGCTTAGGCTAGGCATAACCTAGACATATCTATTTCTCACACGCGCCTATCAGAATCTATATGATGTAGTAGTATGGAACAAAGCCATTTTGCGTAAAGGAAGCCCTAAAAGGCAAAGCCATTAGGCGACGGATCTTGAGATATTCGGCATAATGCCTTATACCAAAACAAGCAGCATTTGAGAACTACGTCATTATATTTAAGAGAACTCTAAAGAACAGCTCAGGAAACGATGGAACTTTAGCCATTCGTGATAATGTTATATACTATAGCAAATACTTTCGCATAAAATATGTCGACTGGTGTAAAGAACTTGTGTACAAGATAAACCCGTGAAAGCACCGATGTACTCAGCTACTCGACATAATGCTATATACTGCAGCGAGTCTTATTGCATAAAGTAGGTCAGCATATGTAAAAGAACTCCAGCGAAGCAATCGAACGAACTTTGGACCTTCCTTACAAAATATACGTTGGTTTACATTAGTAAATGACCTAAAAATTCGTCTATGACAAATTCACTTTTCTTGATTTTGATAGCTTCCAGGAACCTAAAAATGCGTTTCTAAAGTTTGTTTTAATGGTAGGATAATATCCTGGTGGTCAAAGGCAAGTTTAAGCACCGTCAGAAATGACTGAGGACATTTATTATTATTAAAAAGGTACTACTTGAGGTGAAATTTCTGGTCAGTTACGGCATTTGTACTGTTGATGATTAGGCTGGTTTGTTAAAATCCTCTTTTACTTTTCCGTGTCCAGCACCTTTTAACACATATCCCACATTATCACTCTCTGGGGCCTTCAGCATGGACGAGGATGCCGGGGTCCAGGTCCCAGCGCCTTGCTGAATCCCCTGACAACCCAAGGTGTCAAAGATCAGGATAGTTTAAACACGACATTGGCAGCAGGCCTGGTACCAACGTTATGAGCCATGACATGGAAATGGCCTTCAAAAAAAAAAAAACCTTGCCGTCACTTGGAAGAAGCGTGAAAAACAAGCCTATTTATGCGGCCTTAAATCCCTACGCAAATGCAAATGCGCCTTCACACATGTGAAAATGAATATCCAAGCTTCTCACCGAGAGAGATTTCTCTCGTATTAACCCTTGTCAGCAAGAATTAGGTTTTATTATAATGGTGCGCACAGCATTAAGGGCGTCAGAACCAAACTGCATTAAGATCGTCAGAACGAAACTGTTATGTTAACGGTGATAACTGACAGCCAGGATAAACACAAGGAAAATGGCGTTACGCGTACCAACCAGATATCACCGTGGTGGTTTTGGGTTTATAAATGAATTTTTCAAAATTTCTAAATGAAATAAAACAGCCTATTCATTAAAATGTTTGGCATCACAGAACAGAACTGTACGGTTTAACGAACTGAAATACCGGTCTTTGCATTGACATAAATATGGTGGTGCATTTGGGAAGATCTGTCCTTCATTTCTGCTGATAATAATCAGGATCTGATAGTGTAAAACCCTGGTTTGTGTGGCTTATCATTCTCATTCAAGAACAATATGGCGCCAGCTAATCGTATGCCACCTCTCAAAAATAGATTATCTTATATAAGTAAACAGTCGTCTACACACACAAACACACATGTTCTTGGGGGCCACGTTTTCTCTTAGGCCCCAAATCGCTCCTGCTCAGTCTTTGTCGCAATAAAACGGCATTATTGCTCTCTCAGGCTTTCTTAATTCCCCCTGAAAGAGGCTCAGTGTAAGTTGTCTTTTTTTCTGGTAACTGGCTCGCTGATTTCCAAGCAGTCCATCAGAGCCCTGATGTCTTTGTCGATACCGAGAGCTGGGGTTCAGTCAGCAGTTGTCATTTGTAAGATTTCTTCGTCCAGACAAACAAGGCGAATGGGACTAGATGCTTGGGCTAGACGTACCAGTTAAAAACTCATCAACCAGCAAAGAAATTCCGATGCCAATTGGCGGTTTCTCGAACAGATCAGAGCCATTGTGGCTGTAGGTTGACCCTGGTCACTGTTCGTCGGGTAGGTTTCCTGAGGTAGAAATCTGTTTCTATGGGTAGTTTTAACACAGTTTAGAGATAAAGTTCATCCTTACTTCAGAGTTTGTTGTGGATTTCAAATGTGTGCAAACATTTTAGCCTTAAATGGAATACAGCGAATTAACCGACGTCTTGTAAGGAACTTAGAATTTCAGGAGTCTTTTGCTCATAATCTTTATACATAATTTTCTTCAAAATGACAATGTGCTGTTTATTGTCAACTTGCAACCACCCTCTTACATGTTTTTAACTCGTATTGGTTGTGTGCTGTTCCATCGTGTAATACTGATCAGCCTTTAGCTTTCTTAACTTGGTAATTTCCAAAGTTTTCCTAATGTTGTAACTTGATTTTTCGAGAGTCTGCAGTTGTATTGTAACTATGACATTAACATGACTGAAGTGTGAGTGTTATAGGAGGACACTACTGGTTTGTTTGGCTTTTTGGTTTGTGCAGGCTACATCGGATTACAGCTGGCGTGGGGGTTCAGAGACATTTAAACACTAGTTAGGAAAAGAAAAAAAATGTAGATCGCTTAGAGCGGAACTTTGGCCGACAGAGACAGACTAAAGTCTTCCCTCCCCCAAGGGACATTAGCAGCCACTTCTTTTCTTTCGTCTAGCTGTCGAAAGTTTCTTAGCTTTCCTTAGCCATCAAGGTTTGCTAAAGATGTTAATTATGGCTTACGAGGGTAGGTTTGCTATTACACGCTTAATATACAATACCGCCGGCGATGCTGTGAAGCTGGAAAAAAACTCCGAAGGAAATAACTCCATCGAGTGAACATCACATCAGTCGGCGGTTTTCTTCGTGGCTGGTTAAGTTGTTGGCTGTATATCCAATCAGTGGTCCGCCGGCGGAGTGCTTCGGGAGAAAATCTGCTTACGCCACACACTGATGTTATTCAACCCTTTGTTGAAAAGATCCATGGAAAATCATTTAGAAGTGACGTGGAAAATCGCGATGGCGCTGGCCAAATGGACGCATCCAGGCTTAAAATATCACCGGTGCTTTAGCGATGAATTTTGGCAGGACATGAGGTGAGGGCGGTGACCCTGATGAGGCGAGTTTTACTGAGGAGGGGTGGTGAAGTGGAGGGAATGGGCTGGGGAGAGTGTGTCTGGGTGGATAGAGATAGGTTGAAAGAAGTGGGTCTAGTGCAGGGAGGGGGATGAGGCATCCAGCTTTGTATCCGGCACGCTTCGAGAGGAATCTTACGGCCAGATGAGAATGGGCTAGATGCCAAGGAAAGCTCAGAATCCACGCAGAGGGATAATTTGTCATCAGAACTCTTCCGTTTGCCTCTCATTCCTTAACACAACGAAACACTTGCATATTCAGCTTGCCTGGTTGTTTACGTCGGACATTCCAGTCACTTTACACATAACACAATCAAGAGCCGAGTCGGTAACATTGGAATGTATAATTGTGTTTAAGGTCAGGCTTGGCCTTGACCAGATCAGGATTGGACGCAAAGCCAGATGTGATAAAGGAGCTTTGCTAAAGGATGGACGATGACCGCTGATCCACACCTGACAAGCTGACTATCTCAGGGGCAGACGTGTCGGGCACTGGTCAGCTCGGGAGCAGTCACACAATTCGAAACTGCTTGCTCTGGTCATTACCTTTACCGGTTCTTCATTAGACTGGTGGTATAGGACACAAGCTGAATAGGCTTTTACAATCTAACCGTAATACAATTCTGGCATTCTGACCTTTGCTTAACTCGTACTTTTATTAACGTCTTAGCAGAGAGCAGACTTCGGCAAAATTTCCACTAATATAACATATGAAATGGTTTGATGGGTGGGGGTGGGCGTGGCGGGGGTGGGGGTGGGCAGTATTGCATATACCATACACACCATAACGTACCTCGACTGCGATGTGACCATCTGCCACCTGGCTTGGATCCAAGATCAGATTATATCTACACGTTCGATTTCAAAATGATGCAGACAGATTCACCCTGATTCTATAACCTTTGAAGATCATGACTTACCTTGCGCCTGTTGACTGTTGAAAGCATCATCGGGTTGACGGCCTTGAAACCCGTGTAACAATGAGATACCCTTTTTTTCGTTTATCTTGCTTGGTTTGACACGTGGAGATCATTATCTTTTACATTATCTCGCCTTACTTGTTTTACTTTTTTTTACGTTTCGTTGTTTATGGAAGCTGATCTTGCTATCATTGACCTGGAACGTCATTTATGGTTGAAGTTTGGTAAATGATTGTGGGGTTGGACATCAAGCACATGATACCGAAAAAAGCAGACCTAAGGGGCTGGAAATAACATTTTTGTAGCACCAAGTTCCGGAGAGAAATATTTCATATCAGGAGAATGTTTTGGAGTTTCTTTCTTGGTTGTGTATTTAGGTCGAATGGTGATACTGTTTTCCTAGTCATTCCAAAAACAAAAGAAAAACACCATGTTTACCTTTCAAAGCAAAGAAAAAATCTGACGTGAGCGTGCCACGGATTCTAATCGTGTATTTTACACCCTAAATCTCATATATCACATGTAAGTTGAACAAAAAGACAGGGGTTTTTTCAGGCAGCAAGGAAGTATTGGCTTAATACCATGTGCAGACAGAAGAACAGAATGTTTTTTTTTTTGTTTTTTTTTTCTTTTGGAGGAAACAGACGGAGTATTCTGGCGTTGTACCAAAGTGGGAGGTATCTACATGAATTAAAGTGAGCTAGGTTTGGATCTCTCACGCGTTGTTTAGAAAATGTTTGGTGCTCCCGTTTTACCCTTGATCAAAAATACCCGACCCTGCCTTTCTATTCTGGGCGTTCCATGCCGTACAATTCGTGTCTTGACAGCTGACGGATACATAGTAATAACACTACCTCTGTGATCGGAGAATGCAACGCTAATGTCTGCTTGCGCGCCTGTTTCCATGGGATCCTGTGTCAGATTCTGTTACGGTAGAATCTTGGAGCAGGAACCTTCCGTGTTGTGTTTCATTTGAACTGAAGCGAACAGTATTCCTATCATTGTTGACGTATGCACTTGGTCGCGTTCTCTGCGGTAAGAATAGCAGCCACGGACTTGCGATAGCTAAACAAACGAGGTCCACTAGAGGTCCATACAAACACAGACGAAGATATCGGCTATTGTTGACTAAGACACGCTTCAGTGTCTAGGACTTATAGTATTCCTGTAGCATTTTGACGTTAACTGTGCCTGACCCTTTGACCAAACTGCCTCAAACCCTTGCCATATTTTCCCACGTGAGATGTTTTCCAATAATATGACCTAGGGCAAGATTTGTTCTTAGCCTAACTATTCGGGACACAGGCTACAGACAACGGTGGATTTCCCCGTCTGTCGTGCACAAGGTACAGCGACGGTAACAGATTAAGTCCGTCTCTCTACAGGGACCAGTTGATATAATTCAAATGATCAACGGAAACTGTTTGTAGGAGGCTGTTGGACGGCTCTAAGGCACACACGTAATGACAGAAATTTGCATTAGAGCAGAAAGCCGATCCAGTGGCTTGTGCATAAAGGGTGTACAGCGGGCCTTTGCCCCCTTCATGGAAGATTACAGTCGTCTCTGGGGACGTTTCAATTTCTTCAGCTATTCATGAGTCTAAAGCCAAGTATCAGGGCTCTATGGCAGGAAATGCTGGCAGGGAATCCGAGAGCGGAATAAATTCTTTCTAGTCGAATCTAAACGGAACAAGTCCGCTTTATGGTCAGAGGAAGCTGTAAATGAGCTGTTTCCCAGCTATGGCTGCGAGAAAGGAGGCCTTTCGATCGTCACAAAGCAGAGTAGCAAGTGACCCATCCATCTCTCGCGCAGCACGTCTGCGTACGACACCACGGCGATCGGACCCTTCTGACCTCTTACTAATTGTACCGCGCCAGAATTATCGAATCCGTTCCCCAACTCAGAAGCTTATGAGACACAAAGAGGAAATAAAGTCTGAACTGGCCATTCTCTTCATCACACAGGCTACTGTACACAGGTTTACCCAGCCTTTGGTAAATGAGAGGCTGTAGCCTTTGACAGGTCTGACTGTGACGCCATTGAGTAATCAGTCATTTTAAGCAGACCAAGGGCATTTGTTTTATTAAATAGTCTCAAAATCAGCAATTCTAGCTTGTAACTTTGCTCAACGTGATATCAGGTCTGCGACATGGAAGGACTTTGATTTGTGACATTTCATTAGAATTAACAGCGAGGTTCCTGACACTGGCGGGGCCATTTCTGGTCCTCGGGTACGACTCGTTTCGACACACCAGTTCATTACGGTTACAAGTGAACGGTTTTACGGCCCTCCACGGTGGCGCTTCTGGCCATTCGGCACTGATTTAAAACCTCCAGAAATTACACTTGTTGATCGATAGAGAAGAACTGTGTCCTAAAGTCGTCGAGCGTATATGCAGTAGAAATGTTGTTTGGAAAAAAATCAATGTAAAGCATAATACAAAGATAACAATTGATTTTAGTAAGATCACGTAAGAGCTTTTAGAACGGATAGTTCTATTGACCTAAATGATCAGAGGAGCAAGTACGAAGATATGAACGACGTTCCGCAGGGAGCATGATGAGTTTCAATAACTATGAATACTGAATTTTGAATTTGCAGAGTTTTGTAGCATCATGGTCGTAAAGGAGAAGAAAATTTAAATATCAATCAAATACCATTAAAAAGAGTATGCATTTCCTCGCAGGTGCATGCATAAAAAAATTTCTAATATGTACCTCAAGTTGATAAATTATAAATAAAGTCAGCGCCAAAATCCGCTGTGGGCGACTCCATTTTGCCTAAGAACAAGTCCTGAAGTCTTCTGTGTTAGGAGGAGAATTGCCGTCGGAAACCGCCGAAGTGCAGTTCGTACATTTCCGGCAGAAGTCTTCTTCCCAGAAGGTAGCGAACAGTACAGTTCGTTTTCCGCTTGACGATCGGGAAACCGGAATGTTGGACGTATGTTCCGAGTTTACACGAACAAGCCAGCAGTTTTAACGACTCTCATTGGCTGAGAGACAACACACCCCCAGCATGAATTACAGGATGTTAAAGATGGAGGACGCGATGGACTCAGCAATTTATGCCAGCCGTTTTCAGGCTTTACGTGTATGGCGAGGAAAAATCGCAAAATTATGCAGAAGGCGCCACCAGATAAAAGAAGAATGTGCTCTTTTGAACCTGTAACATCACTTTTTAAAGTTTTCTTCCCCTTTAAGTATATTTGTCTAGAGTTCAGGGTGTATTTCATTTTAGTTTAGCTATTCTTTTTGAGGACTTAAGACTTTTATTCTGAAATAATTCAGTGCCATTTAGATTTCCTACATGGCCTAAACAACAACTTCTCTTTCCTAACATCTAAGCGAATGGAATATACCAGTATACAATCTGACCAAAAGTGTGTATGCGTAAACATTGAGACAAAGTTTCAAAAGATGGGTCTGGCCTTCTAAGATACTGTGATGGTCTATATAACAAGACACCTAAAAGCTTAGACCTTTGTTGACACATCAAGCATCAGACTGGAACAGACCGGCTGCATGTATAGACCTGAAAGGAATGTCATTCCGCCAGAGTCTCCAGGTATCCGTTCTTCACCATTAAGTCGTCCTCAGTCGCTTCGTCCTAAGGCTACTAACCTTTACACAGCCCCTCTCCCAATTTGTGAGATGATATTTGGGAGGCTCAAATTATGATGGAAAGCTTTGCTGTCTCGTCCGAAGATCCAGTTTTCATTCAGGCCTGGTTGCAAACTCCCATGATTGAGCTCAAGTTTGAAGTGACTTTTCAAATCGATGAAGACCTAATTTGCTAGATTGTGCTTGTTTCGACTCCACTTTAAGATCGAATCGTCTCCCCTTTTTTCGCATTCGCTCTTTGATTTAAGTTTCCTAAGAGCGCTCGTCGAACGCCTGACATTTGGTTGACCATGTCGACTTCTAAAATAATCAAGTCACCCCTCCCCTTTCTCCCGCTTCCCTCAGACGTCAGAGAAGGCTAAACTCCAACCCTCTTCCTATCGATCTTTGACAGAGCGCGATTAGTGGAACGTAGTCCTTGTGCCCGTAATTCCCTGTCGCGGTCTAGGACCCTCACAGCTTGAAATACATTTCGATGTGGTAACGGTGGCTGTTCAGACCAAATCGCATTGCGTGGACTGTCTTCGATTTGGCCAACCTTGATACAGTTAGTAGCGGCTCTGTACACATGTCACACAACACAACTTAAGCTAATACAAGGGGGTTCAAATTCCCTTACTCAGAGGCCAGGATAGACATTACAGCCCATTCGGCTACCAATTTGACAAGGGAAAAATACTAATTCTCCCTAATTCCACTAGGTCTCCGGGGTGTGAATGCCCGTCTTTCCCCGCACACATTCGATTTGCGTTGATTATGGTATGTGATCACATCCGGATAGTAAGCCATCTTCAGCAGCGCGCTTATCCCAACTACCTATAACAGTTACCTCAGCGTGGTAAACAATGGCCTCTAATACATATACCATCAGCACCATTCTGTACAGCAGAAAAAGAAGTCAAAGCGGTAACGAGGGCATTGCATCAGGCAAGAAATCAAAAGGTGTTTGTCGGAAAGCCAATAACCGCATTACAAAAATCTGAATATTTCGCTCGGGCTATTTTGTGCGAAGACTTAGGCTCGTTAGGGGCATGGCCGTCAAACGAGCATGTCAACTTTACCAGGGGGATCGAGCCTATTAGGCGCCCATGACTTGTCATGTAAGCGAGGATCTAACGGGCTGATAAAGACCACAAATTACTTCTAAATGACCCGTAATTCTGGGGCTTCTTTAACCCAAATTGATCCTCTGATTTACTCCTCATAGATTCCACTCACGTGGACGGAAGCAAACCCTGTTATCTGGTGTCTTTGATTCCCACAAACTGTAAATTTGCGCTCTTGCTTTGGGGCGGCTACAAGCGGAATCCCGCTTAAACGGAAGAATTGACTAAAGTGTTGTATTGCACCACACCAGTATTTATTTTCGAGTCTGTAGTCGAAATTATGTAACTTAGAGAAGAGCACAGATTACACTGCTATAACACTGATTCCTGTGGGGTTATTTCTCAAAGCGGTCGTAACTTTAAGCAGGTCGCAAGTACCAAAGTCTTGTATACACGTCATGGTGATTAGGCCGGTGGGACGTTACGACCCGTTTGAGAAAAAGCTCTTGGACTCTCTCACTACCTTTAAACGTTTATCAAGTCCACGTGATGATTCAACGTGACAATTTTTGTTCCGGGATTTCAAATATACCATTGAAAGAGTGAGACGTTCGCTTTTTAAAGTTTTGTTTACATCGCCTTGCCTTGTAAACTAATTAGAAACGAATAGCAAGAAAAAAACGTGTATATGGCTGGGAGTGCACAGAGTGATCGGAAGAAATCAATAAAAATTGCTTCGTCCTTGGAGGACTCGCTAGGGACTTGGAGCTATATTATTGCAATGTTTGCACAGCAAAAAGAGCCTGCCTAAGGGTGCTAAAAACAAACCAGTAAAACATAGGTCTGCTTGCGATCTGTTTATCTAAAAGGTAAGACACCGTCTTCAAAGCAAACACAAAAGTCTGTCTACACTCTTCAAATCCTACAATTATCAACGGGTGGCCATGGCGGATAGCTGGTATCATGCCGACTTGAAATGGCTTGTGGATGCGTCCCTCTATGTGCGAAATTGAACCGCTGATCTTTGTGTACGAAAATGATTATTATTTCTGACTTACTAAGTATGTCCAAGCTCCTGCTCGAAGAAGTGTGCCCTACAGTTCACGATTTTGTGATGGAGCCATCAAAATAAACTCGACTGGGTTTAAAATATCACTTCACCGTTCATGTGTGTAGTAGCCTTTTGGGTTTACTCAACCGCCGTAAAGCACTCTGTTTTTTTCTTTTTTTTTTTTTTTTTTGACTTACTTTACTCGGTTCCACTGAGCCGTAAAAGTGACATGATGATACAAGTCACTTCATGGATCTGTACAATTCTATTAAATCGTGTGAATTGCATACCGTTATGTAACAATTCGCATGGAAAGTTAATGCAAACTGCTCATAGGTACATAGTAAGACTATAGAGTGACCCTACACCACCGCTTATTTGAAACCTGATACGAATTATCACACCTTCTTCGCTAAGTAAGTCCAATTCACTATGCCTTTACACCCATTTCGCGTAAATTTGGATCTTGCCGCTTCCTATAATAGTACGCCCTGTCGTGGTTGAGGCAGTCTGATGGCTCTTTCTGTGCCCAAAAATCGTGACTGATGGAAGCAAACCTCCTTCCCAGCGGCTACAATCTGCCTATCGTGCCCGATCTGATCAAGTCGTGTGGGAACCGGCTGGTAAATACGGCGTGACGGATTAGACAAAGCCGTGATAAGTTTATACCGGAAGTTTCTATCTTCTTCTCGTCTAGACTGGCGACAGTTACCAATCTCTGGTTATTGCGAATGCTGGTCTGGAAGTATATGAAAACTGAAACAAAAATAAACCTCCAATCTGGTGCTCCTTCCAGGTGATGTGTTAGACGATAATATCTCAAGCTTATTTTAACTACTTAAGTCAACGCGATATTAAGAATATTATTTCTTCTTATTTTTAAAGAACTGCTTGTCAGCGCATGACTAGGCCGTCAACTGAGCACCAGTCCTCTGGTCATGCGCTTTGTGAGCTTGGCTGTTTATATAGTTAAGACTCTTGTCCAGCAACTTATGCTATCTCCGTAAAAATGATTGCGTGGGAAGGTCTGCCATCAACCTGTGGATGTTCATTGGTTCCCCCAAGCTCTGCTCTGTGTTCTCCCAGCATAATGCTGGCCGCCGTCGTGTAAGTGAAATTTTCTTGAGTACGGTGTAAATCATCAATCAGATAAATAAATAAATAAATGAAAATAATTGGTGTGATTCCTCGTTAATCTTTACATTTGTCTTAAATAGATTAGAAACATTCAAACAAATTAATAATCTGTTTGTGTCGTGTTTGCTGAACCGATGATGTAAACAAAAGTACTATATGTATACACTGGCCCAAAGCTAAAAGCCCAGGAAAGAAATATGTGTGAAGAAACGTTACCATGTCCTTGTCTCAGTCACGTCTCCTCGTAACTTGAAAGAAAAAAAATCTCATTTCGACTTTATTGACAAGCGTGTATGTATAATCTGATCCGGTCATATAGTTTAATGCGCTTAGGTAACTTTTCTTTTGCAAGGTGTATACGTGGCGATTTGGGGGGAAATTGTTCCAGAATCTTGACCAGTCATTAAATACATGTGTCCAGTTTCCTTCCTTTTCCCATCACTCTTCAGAATCCGTACCTTGACCAACTTCTTCTCTTTGTCAGCATAACCGTCTGGCGCATGCGGTGCAAAATTTGCCAGTGAGTGTTCAGACGTTTATACGATCAGTTGCCCATCTCGGTACATACATTAGGTCTGTTTTTACCTTCCTTATATAAGTGAGTCCCCACAGGAAAGAAGTCATGTATAACATTTGTCCAGCATACTAATCCACCATATATAAATAGTTTGTACTTTATCACATAATTTACTGCCTGGCGCATGAAAAAAAATACAAAGCTCACCGGCGCCAAATAAGCGTATTCAGGTAGTTTGATGCCATTGTGTCTGTAATGAGTGACGAAAAGGATTGAGTGTATAAAGCAACGATAACACACTACAGTCTAATCCATGATGCCTATGGCTAGACTGATAGAAGTCTGTTTTCCAGTTAATGACCGTGTCTGCACTGGGGAAATATTTAGTTTTCCGAATCTTGTTGACATACCAGCTCGTCGATCAACGGTAAGGACTACTCGGCAGCCAGTGCCTAGTGGAAAATCCAAACAGCCACAATTATTCAATTTGGCAAATGCTTCTAATCGGCTTAATGAATCTCGAGGGTTTACCGATTGTAGGTTGTTTTGCACTGACACTATCAGTTTTGTACTCTTGTCCACCAAAATGGGCTTGTATTCATCTTAGTTGAAGAGACTGAAAAATCCGCTTTGGGGATTTCAACCCTTTAGTGTAAAACGTTCACTGAGAAAGGGTGCCCCTTTTATTAATGAATGGCATGTTGCTGGCGGGAGGCCAGGGATACAAAACTTCTACGGGGCCGTAATATTAATTCGTGCCGGCTTTAGACTTAGTAAATCTCCAAAGGAGAATTGGTGCTTTTACATGATTACCGAAACCAGCTAACTCAATCTAGGAAATGTGAGTTTGCCTCTCTCTAAGGACAAAGTGGTTAGCCACTGCTTATTCTGAATATTTTCTGACCCCGTGTTGTATGTCGTGTAAACCCTGTATAATCCATAAGCAGCTTGGGATGATTTTCTCTTTTATATGTTACACATGTTAATGTATACTTCAAACCTTGGTAGTCTTCCAGTCACATATATTATAAACGAAGACAGTATGGGAAGCAAAAAACAGCAGTGACGACAATGTGATAGTTGTTAAAATGGTAGGACTTTACCGACGAAATCCAGCCTCTTGCCGGTTTACCACAACCTGGGATTAATTCCAGCTGAGCTTGTACCTCTGGCACCATAGATAAAGCACAACATCAATGTCAATAATAATTTAGTACACGTTAAATGTCTTGAATTTCTAACCTTTTTGTGCGGCGGCAATATTTATTCAACACTAACGTAACAAAAATGCAAGGAGTTCATGATGACACTTCTCAGCATTCCATTGTTCCTATCCATGCACTTTGCACGACGCGGATGAAATGGGAGATGTTCGACAATACCGATTCGAATTTTACGGAGCTCCGGATCGATATGCCACGTGATGGGCTCAGTGGCCAGGTGACTTGGACCGAAGGCTAGCCGCCGCTGTTTGCCTCCCCTATTGACCGGAAAGCTCGACCGCTACGCCCGGAGAGCAGCGATCACTAATGAGCTTGTAATAACCGTGGATTACCACAGACACGTCCAAGTCTCGGCTACATCTTCGAGAGGCCTCTTTTCATGTCAATCTCCGGTGTGTCGGGTGACGGACAGATGAACAACTCGCAATAATCAAAGATTCAGCCACGGTGCCCGAACGCCATTAGAGAATTGAGACAAGGTCGACCCAAGGGAGAGGACTTTTATACCTGTGTTTCGTGTCGTTTGTCATTGAATATTTTATTACGGCTCGGGTGGAGATCGTCGATTTGAAGTGCGACGCTTTTACTACTAACCAGACCCAGCGCCTTCCAACCAAGGGGACGATGGAGAAGGCGAAGGCTTGGGAACTTCGATGGTAGCACAACTGTCAAACTTGATAAAATTAGACAGCGGGAGACTGTGCAGGCGGGGAAGCAAATCCCAGACACAAGCCTCTCAATGAACCTTGATAACCCTTGAGTATACGAAACTTTCCGATTCCAACTGATCAATCTCCTATTATCCACCGCTGGTCGGCACCGACACGTTCGTGAATTATGTAAATGCGACGACATATATCGAAGTGAAGCCTGGCCGGTATTTGTCGGCATGTTTCGGACTCTACCGAAGGACGGCTGCTGCCTGTGTAGGCCACACGTACAGACAGAAACAACTCATGAATATTCATAGAGGGAGTATTCATTAAAGTTTGTCTTAAGAAATGAGATTTGAATTTTATTTTTTTCAGAGAAGCCAAGTGCTAAACAGGATTTATTTTCATTTCTACCAAGTACGTTTACGCTCTCTGCAGGTGTTGCTTGCAATCACTTTTAACTCTATTTTTGCTTCTTGTTGTTTCATGAAACATGAAACAACAATGACTCTTTGTGAGCATCCGATTTTTGACACAATTCTGCTTCTAAAGAACGCGTCATCAACAACTTTTGACTTGTTGCCTAATCAACATATTAATACACACTGATACATTTGTCTTCGGACGATCCCACCCCATGTGTCCTCGGGTGATTTTCTCATCATTGCCAGAGTCCCATCAGATCTCCCTGTCATCTCCCTCTGTGTTACCACACATACTCTCTCATTAATCAGACGATCCTCACATTCATCAGACGATCCTCGCATTCATCAGACGATCCTCGCATTCATCAGACGATCCTCACATTCATCAGACTATCATTTTGCTACCATTTATTTCTGTCTTACCGGTCAACCCTGTCATTTCCTTTACGCAGATGTTGTCACGCGGACCTTCACATTGATCAGACGAAGCTACAATTTTCTTTTCTCATAATACGATCCTGTAATCTTCCTTTGTGGTTATCAGACAAGTCGAAAGTTATATATCAGTCCACATGTACCTGTGATCTCACACAAATCTTCTCCTTTACTTCTATACCATTTTTTATGTCTCATTGGATAATCCTACCATTTCTTTGTCCCATTAAACGATCTTATTATTTTCCTCTGCCTCACGAGACGATACTACCATCATCCTCTTTCTTCAGGTAGTCCTACCATTACCTTCTTTTTCTTCAAACAATCTTACCATTGCACTCTGTCTCTTCAGACAATTCTGTCGTATCAAACTATTCTTCTATTATCATCTGAGGATAAATCAGACGACATCTGTCATCAGACAACTATGTCACCTACCTCTGCGTCATTGGACGATTGTCCCAATTCAGCCAACCCCCTAATTTTGTCACCAGTTCACCAGTTAATCACCCCTTCTGTCTATATGTATTGCACGTCCTGTTCTTTTCCTTTGTCGTCAGACACCCTCTTACCATTAGTCATTAGGCAATTCTCTCATTTTCATCGGTCTCATCAGACGATCCCCAAATTTTCATCTGTCTCCTCGGCCTTCCTTTCCATGTTACTCTCTGTCCCAAACTCTAATTTC